>NW_008622237.1:0-36307 GCF_000691845.1 Merops nubicus
GGGCAGCAGGTTCCAAACCATTACACCTACTTTTGACAGTCCACATAAGAGCTAGCCAATATTTCAGACCTTGAACACAACAAACTTTGTTGCCACAATGTTCCATTAGGGGAAGAGCTGGCATGAATGAGGAGATAGTAGCTCTTCTTCTGTAAGGCCTGGGCATGTGGGGACACAAAACATGCAACATCTCTTGAAGAGGCTTAAGGAAAATTCTTTCTCTTTCTCATGCATTGAGGAGATGAAGAGGTATGACACCTCCTAACAGTGACTAACTGTTGCACTTGGCTGTACAACTCTACAATCCCTAGTTAGAAAATATGTTCCTCAATGTTCAGTTTCATGACACGGTAAATAAGGTCTTTGAAAAAACAATTTAGTCTTCTTTGCATTCGCTCTTGTGGTTTCTCTTTTTGTAATGTTTGCTACATGTTTTCACAGAATCAGTGAGTGTTTGAGGTTGGAAGGGTTCTTTGAAGGTCACCTTGCCCAAGTCCTCTGCTCATGCAGAATCACCTAAAGCAGGTTGCCCAGGACTATGTCTAAATGGCTTCTGCATATCTCCAAAGAGGGAGACTCCACAATCTCTCTGGACAACCTGTGCCAGTGCTCAACCACCCTCACATTAAAAAGTGTTTCCTTCTGTTCAGAGGGAGTCTCCTCTGTTTTGGTTTGTGCCAGCTGCCTCTTGTCCTCACTAGACACCACTGAAAACAGTCTTCACCACACCCTCTTTTCTGGTATTTGTTCAAATTTGTGAGTTCCTCACCTGAGCCTTCTCTTCTCCAGGCTAAACAGTCCCATCTCTCCTGGCCTGTCCTCATAGTAGGGATGCTCCTATCTTTTCATCATGTTGGCAGCCCCTCAGCTCCCTGTCTTTCTTGCACTGGACAGCCCCTACCTACACACAGTACTCAAGAACTCATCAAAGAGAGGTCTTATTCTGTCTAAAGTTTGACTGCTTAGCAAGGGTGCATTTTAGGAAGCTTGTAATTTGCAAGCTATTAGTTGTATGTCAATTAATTGCAAGAAATTTCTGATGTAATTGATTAGTTAATCTGTTTTAAGAGGTACAGTATGATCTAAGCAGACAATATAAGACATTCTTATCACTTAGAGGGTTTAGGAATTTGAATAGACTACCCAAGGCTGTCATTAGTAGCTGAGTTGGTGGTTGGCAATACTATAGGTTCATTGTTGGCAGGAAAAGAAAATATACATCATAAATTTTCCAAAACTACTGTGGATTTTCAGCTGCTGAGGGTTTTTGATGTTGTTTTGTCCTTAACTTTCTCAACATAAATAAAACACTTGAAGGCCAAAGTGTTTGTGTTTTATGACAACCTATGCAAACTGAATTTCTTAAAAAGTTATTGTTCAGAAAGAACTGGCCTACTCTTACTCCCCTGTCCAGTCCAGACTGAATGGCGCTACTCAACAACACCAATTATTCACAGAGGAAACTATTCCCACAGTGGTTTAAGGGTTGCAGATGGAGTAGAAAAGCAGATGAAGGGAAAAAAAAAAAATTAAAAACGGATTTTTCCCTCCCATTGCATACAAACACAAAGAACAGTAGAACTTGGACAGCTTTAACTTACATTATGTGACCTTCACTTATTTGGCATATTTGGGATGTGACTGAGATAGCATCCTAGTAATTTATGAGTTTGTTTAGCATGAAAAATGAATTGCCTGGAACACGATCCTTCTAAGCACTAAAAATAAACAAGCTCACTTTTCAAGCTATGATAAATTCTGTCACTGAATGGAAAGCTGTGTTTATGAGAGCTGAAATCCAAGACAGAAACAGACTAAAATAGTGTGCTGATTGTTTTATTTATGCTGCATACAACAATGGCTGCTTATTTCTGTTTATTTTGCACTTATTAGTAGGTATTGCAGAGAAACATGGCAGGGCATCTTTTTTTCCTTGAGAGGCTTTGGTCAGCCATAGGCTGTAGGAGCTCTGTCAGGAACAACTAAGTCATGCAGCTCCTCCCCAGGGTATGGGTTTTTTTAGGCAGGGAGGGTGGAGCACCAAGGTTAGCTCTGTGTACAGAGCAGCATTGACCATGTGGCTCCTCCTCCTGCTCTTAGTTGCTTCCCTGTGCCCCTCACCAGCTGGTAGTATCATTTGAGTGGTCATTCTTATTTCAAATCATATGTGTCTTTGTCACTTCATTACAACCCATCTCTAGGAAGAAAATTTGGATCAGACTAAACTTTTTCCATAATATCTGTGCACAAAGAAACAGAATTGATGAGAGAGTGGTATGGAAATAAAAACTGTGGAAAGAAAATTCCACTTGTGGAAGAGTTCCAGATATTGGAGAGCACCATGCAAAATCAAGCTTTACTAATCCATTATACATGACCCAGAAATACAAACTTGGACTCCAAATATCCCTGAATTCAAGAGGCTGACTTCCCAAATGAGAACTTTTTCTTGCCACATTGATACAAGGTGGGCCAATTTTATGTACCTCTGAATCACTTAATCTTCCACTAGTATTCCAAAGCATGAGGAGAGCAATACTCATAATTAACAATTGTGTCACAGCCTATAAAAGGCTCTCTGCTCAGGAAGCTGATAACTGAGCAGAAATGAGCCAAACTCTTTTAAGGGCCCATTGTTCTTATACTGAACAAATATGAACAAAAACTGGAAAACTTTTGAAAAAAATCCAAAATCCAAAGTTGTAAAAGCCTGTGGATAGAAGTGTGGCACATTCCGACCTGACTTCTGATTCACCCATGTGTAAAAGCCACATTTATCTTCTAAAGGGGTCCAAACTGTAGCTTTATCTCTACATTACTGATAGTCATAGATCTAGCACTCAGCTTTGTCTATTAATATATGCTTCTAGAAGAGCACCCCCATGCCAATCTCTGATGCTAATTTAAGGCATGGCTGCTATTTTCAGGTATTAGGTACTCAGATTTTGTTCCCTAGTCACGCAGAATATGACTCAGACTCACAAACTTGACTGTGAGGAGCAGCACTACTCTCTTACACTTAAAATTAAAACTCTTCTGCACTTAAAGGAATGAAATACTATCTATACATCTACCTCCCTCCTCATGGGGCTAGAAAATGAAAGAAATTTAGACAAGTGACTGTTTCAATTCTGTATTTCATCTCTTTCCATATTATTAACTACTACTTTGCCCACAGTGACTGGTCATAGAGACATTTTTCCCTTTGAATCTCAGGTGCCTGACACCTTATGTGATATGTCTTGTATCCAAAACTGTAGCTTTGATTACCAGATCAGGAAGACAGAAGAGCATCTTTTTCTTCAAGCATCATTATTGCTTCAGCAGAAAGTCAATAGATATCTTAAACTTTGGAAATATGTGTATGAAACCCATGTTTACCTTGTCTTCTTATGGCTACATTAACAATTTTGTCACTCATAAGACCAGTTCTGCCTTTTAGTAAATGACTGTAGAGTACGTAAATCTTCAAAAAGATACCAAAGGATCACAACTTTAACCGTGTGGCTGTACGATTCTCCTCTGTTTATTACAGGATTACATCTATTATTATTTACATCCCACAGAAAGCCATTGAAGTTAACACAGAGTTATATGAAAGGGAAAGGAAAAATTACCTTGTTAGGCAACCCAAAGTGATCATCTTCTCCTAAACCATTCCTAACAACTATTTAATTAAAATATTTATCAGAACTATACACTCCACAGTTCATTTTTTCCAATACAGCTATTCCTACAGCTAGAAAATTCTAGATATGTAATCTGAAATTTCCCTGTTACTTTTGATTCCCATAACCCATTTATGGTCTAACATTGTCCGTACCAGTACTTATTTTTCACCACTAATAATGTCTAAAGAGAAATCTGGACCAAAGTTATGCTCCTTATTCAAGTACCTGAAATCAGAAATGATTAACCCAAGTGAGAATTGCTTACAATATTTTGTTGATATATATATAAGCGGATGAGTACGTGTAATACACAAATTCAAGTAGCCTATTTGAAAGGCCAATGACTTTAGACTCTCTGCATCAAAAGGAAGGAGAGCCTTTTTTAGAGAGTGATTCAGAAAAGCCCTTGCTTTGCTACTCCAAATTCCTCTCTGGTGAAATCTTTCTCTGTTGACTACACAGAATTAAGTAAGGAAAGTAAGACATACAGCTGACTTTCTGTATTTTTGTATTTTTCTGGGAGCTGAAGTTAAGCTGACTGAAATAAAATTTCCCAGATCTATTACTCTTTTTTTTATAAAAAGAGGTCCTGTGTTTAGTCTCTTAGGTAGTGGAGCTTCAACTGGCTTTTCCATTACAGATTATCTGCAATGGCTTCAGAGAGTTATCCAAGGAACACAAAGCTGTCCTACATCAAGTCTAGCTCAGCTAAAGCAACATAAAATGACTGAGCACCCTAATCTGTGTCCTTCCCTCTCTGGCCTGAAGATAGTCACTTTAACATTTATGGAAACAGTAGCCATGCAGCACAGGACATTTCAACACTTAGTAACTTCCAGTCTCCAGTGTGTGTCTTTAAATGAAAAGTGAAACACAAGTTCCATCTGGGCAGCAGTTCCTCAGATCACACCATTCTAGTCACAGGAGCTCTTCATACTCCAGTTACTCCAACAGAAACATAGGTTGTTCCAATAAGCTGTATCTCATGCCAGAGCTACGTAGCAATAGGCACAGCAGCACTGTTTTTCCTATGCTTTTGCCAAGCCCAAATAGTAATGCTTAGTGCTACCAAGACAGTCGACAAAGAAAACACCAAAATGGTTCGACATCACCACATTATTAAGGTGAACCCACTGCAGCCCAGTGCTTGGGGTCCTTCACTCTAAACCCAAGCACATTTGACTGCCAGAATGCTTATAACTCAGAGTGGAGAATTTATGAATACATAGTTTTTCCTACATAGTAATACAGTTTTACAAAACATTTCTGTACTCAGTCAAGACCTCTTGCAATCATTTCAATTTTATGTAAAGCCTAAGAGATTACAGATACTCAATTTATTTAAAAATTAATCTTAATGAAATTTGGAAAGCATAGTCTAGAGGTTTTCAAAGCAGGCTAATTCTTCTATTCACTTAAATACTTTAATGAACAGTGATGTTTAGATAAAACTAGATGTGGATTCATTGCCATAAGTATGTCAAGTCACAACTCTCGGAACTATGGTTACTGGCTGACTGCAAATTTAGGATGATGCTATTTTTGCATGCAAGATATTTTCCTGTAACTTGATTCACATCTGCAAATGGTAATAACAGTTCTTCATTTCTCATAATTTGTATGCCTACCTTGCCTCTGAGAAACACGCTATTTTTTACATATGCAGTCTCCTAATGTGCACATATTTAACTTGCCCACATATGCTATATAGCCTTAATCTAAACACAATGACTGTCTCCTTTACCATATTTTAGTGGACTCACTGGAAATTGCTGAGGTTAGCTCCAGCATCCTTGGTTTCATGCTTGCTATTTCATCCAGGCTGGCTTCTCACCAGATGGGCTTAATTTGTTTGTTAAGACACTATGAAATGAAAAAGTTTATGTCATATGCAGAGAGGCATTCTTAAAATTTCTGGAATACACATACATGTGTCTTCTCTGCACAGACTCTGGCCTTCAAGGGAGTGACTTATAGCACCTAGACAGAAAGCCTAGCACCACTATACAAACTGTAGAAACTTTTAGTTTTTCTACAGCATCAGGCAAGATGAAAGCTTCCTCACACATCACACCTTGTATGGCAATCATGATTTAGTTGGTCCTACTACAGTTAAAGATAAGGATTTATAAGTAGGATTTACTCAAACTTCAGAAATACTACATTGCTCAAGTCATCAATTTATACTACATTTTGAATGAGATCTACAACAATATAGTTCTACGATCTCAAAGTTGACACAGAACCATACGTATATAAGATAGATGAAAAACTTACATGAGTCCCTTTGAAAATTAAGTTAACGCATAAAATGCAATCATAAATATAATGAAGATGGTTATCTTTTTTAACACTATTACCATTAACTGACAGCACAGACACTCGAGAGTTGCCTGCAATTTCGTTTCTGAGAGACATGAATCTTTTTTGTATTCTGCATGGTTGATTTAACAAATATCTGCAAGGTATTTGGCCAGTTAAAGATATTGCAAGCTGTAATGAACTGATGGAAGTACTATCACGACTGGGTGATGAGAGTCTTTTATTTCACAGCCTGAAGTCCAAACCATAGACTGCCTAATTTTTTTTTTTCACTCTCTTACCATTACATTTGCATTAGTTCAGCTCTGGTGATGTCTGTTGTGATGGGAAGGTTAGCCCTGACAATTCCCTGCCACTGTTGCTGTTTATAGGGCCAACTCATCATCATCATCTAGAAACAAAGAGATTAAAATTATGGCCACAAGTTCTATCTGTCCAGTGTTGCTTTCCCCAGCACAGATGTCCTTGCAACCATTGCAGCAATGAGGAATTTAAGGAAAGCAAAAGCGCACATCTCCACAAATGTAATTCTACAATTTACCTAGAAGTCATTCCTTCAAAGTAGCCCAATAGAAATCTACAAAAAGGAGGATTTTGGTTGGTATTGTGAGGTTTTGATGTGTTTTTCAAAAGGGAAAAATATTCTTTATCAAGTTCAGTTTCACAGTTTCTTGCCATAGATATGCAGAAAAATATCTATACTATATGCACACAAAATAAGAGCAGAAATGTGTATGCGAGGGATAGAGTGGAACATATTAGGAATAAAGGATTCACTTTCAGAGCCCTACCTCCAGACTCAGTCTTAAGTTGGATACACACTCCTGTCATAAATTTTCCTTCACCCAATTTTAAGCTGCATCAAGGGCTGCATGTCAGCATAAACCATTGCTAGGGTTTGAATTCATAAATATCAAAAGTTACTGAATCTGCAGACCTCATGGAAGTAGATTACATTCTATTTACACTCATGGTCAGATTCTAACCTCCACTTTAACAGCCTCAAATGACAGTATGTTTGCTGGCACAAGTGATTTCTTGGTTTACACCAGCTGATATGAGGTCAAACTGCATATGAGAGAGGAAGAATGAATGGATTCTTGTGAATCTATACTACAGTTTCAAGATATTAAAGCAGAATTTGAAAACTCCCAAACTACAACTGCTCCAAACAGACTTGACTGATCTATTATGCTTGTGACAAAAGAAGGAATCAAAAAATGGCTGCAAGACAAGATTTGCCTGCATAAAATCTAATATTGTCTTAGACAAACATTTATCATTTCATTTTTGCCTTGATATTTTAATCCATATTTAAATTGTCATCTAAGAGAATTTCTAAGCTTCCAGGAATAAGCCAGCCATCCTTTAGTTAGCAGAAACACCATGTAAGTACTGTCCATTTAAACAAATATATGAAGCATATAAAGTTTCAAGGCTATGGCATAAGAGTAAGCAATTTTAGAGCTCATCAATTCTGAACCACTTTCCTAAAAGCTTGATTATAAAGAAAGAGTTTGCAAACTCACAACATACAAGATCATAAGTCAACACCAGGCAGCTGTGTGTCTAACGAATAGTTGATGGAACAATATTCTTAACTCACGGTAATTTCATGGTCTGTATTTTTAGGATTTTAAAAATTTAATCTACATGAGGCACCAAGAAACTGGGAGAGAACATGCATTTTCCATTGCCCAACAAAAGTCTTTAAATAACTGAATTACTCCTTTTCTTTAGCAAATAACTTCAACAAAATTCAGTGTAGGATCTTGATGGATTAGCAGATTGTTTGAATCTGGATCTTGGTGCTACATATGGTTTGCTCAGAAGGGACTAAAGGGAGAGCTGCTGCAGGAAACAAAAATACCACCCAGTTCCCAGGAGAAAGATACTAGCTTTCCTGTGCTCTGAGGAAGGTATCTTGAGGTAAGAGGACCACAGCTCAATAAACTTTTCTTCCCCTAGTTGTTGCTTCCTGAATATTTAGAAACATAAACTTTAGAAAATAGAAATAAACTGATGGTTTGCACAGCACCCATCTGAATTATGAGCACTTCTGTATGTACTTCATCTTTGTTGCTGTGTGGGAGCTAGTTTCAGGAGAGGATTAGTATTCACAGTGAAACTAATGTAGCCATTGGCTTTTGACTGTTACAGTACAGGAATTATTTCCATTAATAATAAAAATGATAGTGACCCTTAAAGAAAACAATAGTTGTAACCTGTATTGCCAAAAGCTGACGGATATGGAAGTCTCTATTTCTTCCTGATAAGCACTGTGTGACAGGTGCCAGCAGTAACATTCCCACACATCCCAGCAGCCACCCTACTGGTTCATATGTCAAAAATGTCCTAGATGCTGAAAAAGCCATGACCAAACCCCTGCTTCTGAGATAAAGCTTACTATGTAACCCTTTGCCATGCAATGAGACCCTGCTATGTCTGTAATGCAGGACATTCATTACAAATAAACTCTTAAGTATGTGCCTGATATGTTTCAGAGCTGTTGTCTCTAAACTGCCCCATCACGCCTGGCAATACATAATCTGTTCAGCGAAGAACTAATGCAGCCACTCTGATGCAAATCTGGGTGTGTCTGCCTTTGCAAAGGACTAGAGAAATACGTAAGACTTTTATCAGGCTGTTAGCTCAACTTTCTATCCTCTACAGAGAAGAAGGTGTAGGATACCAATCCCAAGAAATTTCACTAAACACAAATAGATGTTTCCAGTAATTAAGAAAATATTTGCTACTAGATAGAAAAAACTAATCATCATAAAAAGATTCAGGTGATTGTTCTAACCCACACTGCCAGTTTCAGAAGTTTGACTTCACTGATATTTCAAAAAACAAGGAACTGATTTCTTATTTGTGAGCTGTAAGAGCAAACATCAACTCCCACTGTACAACAGAAAACTACAATTACAATTCCACTATAATTTCTTCAGAGCTTAGCAAAATGAATAAACTGGCATGTACTACATATTGTTCCTAGTGAACATTCAAGTTCTAACTGAAATTAGCAGATAAGCTTAGCAACCAATACCTAATGTTTTACAGTTACTCCTAACTTTTGTTTTCTCATAGGTATTAATGTAAATTTCTACTGAGCCAAATCTTAGATAATATAACCAAGGTTCTCTTTACAGAAGTCTTGTGCATCTGTTCTGCTTCTCTTTTCCATACCTTGACAACATTTTCAAGTTGTCTTCCTTTTTTACTGTTTTCTTTACTGCCCCTTTATTAGATAACACATTTAATCAGCAATCAAAATAAATACTATTTTAATGAGCTTTGAACTCTGTTTACTGTACAATGTTTGTCTAATCCTGGTAAGCTTTATCTATGCCATTTTAAGAGAAGTGCCTTTGAAATAGTATCAGACCTAACTCCAAGGAGTAATATATGCAGGAAGAATGAAATCCATATACTTTTTTTTTAGTATAATTTCCTTTAGTATATGTACAGAGACAGATCTCATTAATTTGGATGTACTTATTTCCTTCTACTTACTATAAAAATATTTATATTGTATTATGTAACAAAAAAAAATATAATCCTTTCCAGTTAATAGCAAACATCCTAAAATGATGAATGGTACAGTATAGTAACAATTTTAGCATCATTAGAAATAGTTAGAGAAAAATTATATGGCAATTCTCCATTACTTTAAACTGAAAGTCCTATTCCTAAAATGAGCAATCTAAACATAATCTCATTTTATGATTGGCAAAATATGTTCAAATTCATTTTAAAAGCATCACATGCTTTAAAAGAAAAAAATTATCATAGTATTTAGTGATTGATGTTCCCAACCTGATCTTAAATATTTGTAATATGCATCATAAATATGTATGAAGTGTTGGTCAAAGCTTCTGTAAGAGTGAATTGGTGAAGGAAGACATACAAAACTGAGTTCTTATTTCTCCACAAGAGAGTGTAAAAAAGATGACTGCAGTGAAATAACACAACTCAGCTGCTCACAAGGTTAAGCCAAGCTATTACTCTCCCTCAAAACTCTGGCCCTGCACAGTTCACGTGCTTTAAAGAACTAGAAAAATAAAACTCTTATTTCCAACCAAAGGTGTTTTGCACTGATATTAAATCCACATCCCCATTTCTGAAAAACAGATTCAGCTTTCTTCTGGATGTTTAGTGTTTGATGAAGAAGGCTTTGGAAAGAGTATACAGAATGTTTGGATTGAATACTAAGAGTACAAGACATTTTCTGTACTAAAATAATGTCATCAAACTTGATTGCATCAGGATAACAACCCTAGTAAATATTTGAAGATGAGAAGCTACCAGTGATGAAACTTCTTACTAACTCAAGTCACAGATTTTACACCTTCTCAGTGTAAAGCTGTTACTGTATTTGTCACTTACTTCTAAAATATCTAGTCTGACAGGAACTTAAACGTCAACAAAAATTCCTGTAAATTACTAATAACAACGCAACTTGCTCAAAATACATCATGGACTTGAACATTCAAATATGATGAGATAAATGTTCCCAAAGATATTGCTAATCACATAAAATATTAATTAACTCCTTAATTTAGAAGGAAATTCCTGGATTAATTTTTTGAGGAGAACAGGATTTTCATCATTATTTGTGATTTGTACATCTTGGATGAAAGCAAGATTCTTTCTGCATATTCTTTACTATACTGCAGTGAAAGACTTAGGGCAAAATTTTCAGTAAACACTCAAGCAGATTATTAATTTTAAATGCTAATTCATTTTTCCTTTGTGTGCTGATTAATAGATATATACCACCTAATAACACTTTCTATAATTGCAGTTTAGGGAAACAATGATAGGTAATTGTATGAAGATTCAGGCACAATTCTTTTTCTCTCTTTTTATCCTTTGAATGAAGAGTTCAGATAAGGTAATAACAATCTTTAAAAGTAAAGCTGTTCAAAGAATGGCAACATCCCCCCACATTGCCTTTCTTACACCCATGATAACATAAAAGACAAAGAGACAGAAAAGCAAAGTGCATTAGTTTATTAGTTGATAAGAAGGATGATCCAGAAACACAAAGCAATTGTTCATTATTCTGTTAGCATGTTGGACACAAGCTTCAATTTTTGGAAACCCACTTTTTAATAAGAACAACTCTTCAATGCAAAGTTTATTCCAGTGTCTCTGGAGGTATGAAAGAAGTCACACACGCACAAATTAACCACAGTAACTCTCAATTCCAAGGAGAGGATTATACAAAAAAAAGGCAGCTTTCTGAAAGCAAACAAAAAAGAGCAACTAAAAGGGTAAAAGTGCTTATCCATGATAGAAAGTCTATTAAAATACACCATTATTTGGTGCTTACAGTAAGTGTATAAAAATTTTAAATATAAAAGACTATATTAAAAGAAGGGGAAAAAGATGTTGCTTTTAAACTGTGGAATAAAAGAGACTATTAGAAGTAAAAAGCGTCTTGAACAAAGATTTAGTTATCAATTAAAAAAAAAAAAAGGAAAATAATGCTAATGAGCTATATTTAAAATAATGAAACTGGATTCTGAGGCTTAGCATGCTGTATACATACATAAAGGAACACACACATTCCCCAAAGAGCCACTTTCTGATATGTAGCAAAAAGAATCCACCAAAAAGCCTTTAGATTCCACAGGTCCCTGAGCTGTACACAAGGTGCAGATGTAAGAAAATAAAATGGTGTGTTACAGGAACCTTGTGCCAAGTAGAACATTTTCGTGGACAGGCTGCCTACAGGCAACTTCCCTTGATCCTACCCATTTCCATGTCTTCCTGCCAGTTCACTCTTACCACCAAAATGCAATATTTACCTAGCACTATCTATTAAAAAAACACTTAAAGATTATTTCCTTATAACCTCATTTTAGGATGCCTTAAATCTTCCATGCAGAAGGGTAGGACACCAGTGGATGTACAAGAAACCTTCCCTTGTTAAGCATTTTCAAATCCCACTAACAGATTGGATATAGCTCTTGAGGAACTAGTGTTTCAGGAGACGAGCTCATAAGCTGAAGGCCACATAGTCCATTTGTTGTGGCTTTAGCATGCTCCTCAGCAATGCTGGACTGACACACTCTAACTGACAGATACACCCCAGTGCACCTGACCCTCCATCAGCTGGCTAGAGAATTTCAGTAGGAAAACATGTCAATAAACACAACAGAAATGGCTTTCAGGTTCCTAGCCCCTATCAGCTTTGCTGCCTCTTCCTGAACATTTCCAGTCCTCCTCATTTATTTATTTACATTTTGATGTATTAAAATGTAAAATTTTCAGAAGCAAATCAGAATATTTTTAAAGTCTATTTTGGTCATGCTTTATTTCAGCTACATTGTGGATCTGCCTACACAAATGGACACATTTAGAAAATATAAATGTAGCAGATGCTTACAAAGATGCCCTACTTTTACAGTCATCTCTTCTGTATGCATTTTATTAGCTAGTAACAAGCAGAGCTTCCATGCAGCTTTTGAGGTAAAAAATAATGTTTTGTTGGTTCTTTTTTTTAAACAAACAGTCATCTAATAAGCAAGTACATTTTCAAACAAAGTTGGTGTGTATAGAATGATGGGCTCCACTGAGAAATATTTGAAGAAAGATTTTTATATCCAATTCTCATGGATCTATGTTTACATTGTGAAGAAATCTAATTTATTACATTATTCACCAGAGAGAAGTTCTGGTACTTTAGGCAGGTTTCTCAGCGTGCAAACAAACAAATGACTGCCTACATTGCCCAGCATGGAATTTGCTGTTCTTTGTTTTTGCCATAAATGTCTACACTTTATAGCTGCTTTGGGCCATTGATTCAAACAAAATAAGAAACACAACAGAAGTGACTGGAACAATGGAAGTAAGAGTCATAACTAAAAGAGCAAAATGTTTGTGATTAATGAAGGCTTCTGGTAGCACAGAGCTTACAGTAGTGATTATACAGCACCAAATATAGTTACAAAAATAATAGTAATGTACTATCACTGTGTGGAAATACACTCCAAAGATTTACTTTTAATATTATGAAGACTTAGTCAGAACATGGAAGATAGGCAGAGCTCAGTGCACATTACTGAGTTTAGCATCTTTGTCTTAGATAGCAAATCTAAGTTGTTGTACCAAAATATAGGTAAGTTACTGACTAAGTCAGGAAATATAAAGTGCTCAGCATAGCACAGCAAGTCATCTTATCCTCAAATTATAAACCACAGCCTTTGTTTTGTTAACATAATGACTTCAGCCTTTTATTTAAAAAAAAAAATCATAATTACGATGACAGTTTATTTCATCCAATAAAATAATGGTACAAACACTGGTGAGAAGATGCTGCTAGCAGGCACTGTCCAGGATGTCTGGTTTATTTACCAAATTGCACACGTGATCATATTTTATAGAACATAAAAATGTCCATAAAAGAGATCAAGTGCAAGTATGAGGCAGAAGATTTCACATATGGGGGTAATTTAAGAGAAGGAAATGGTACTGTGGTAATGAATCACATCACAGAGGGCACATTGTGTGAAGCTGGATGTAAGAACATGGGAGAAAAAACTATGGGAAACTGAAGTTACTTAGCTCTGTAGCTCATGGAACAGTATGTTACACATTATGTGATCATTCATTTTCTTCATGAATCAGTATTTTTCATGGACTGTACTTTCACATGAAGAAATCTGTGGGCATACCTGCAAAGTCCATCAGCACTTGGAAGGTCAGACCTGCTTAACAGTGTGCATATACCCTACTGGCTACCATCTGGAGCAGGCCTATTAACTCCCTGAGGGCTAGCTGGGGGCAACTTTTACTACCAACATCAGCCAAAAGAACGAATTAAAGAATATGAGTGTCCTGAAGCAAACTCTTAGCTCAGACAAGAATGGGAAGTCTGCATCTTTTCTAAACCACACACAAAGAGTACAAAGTCTACTTATGAAAAACATTTGATTTTAATAGCCTTTGGTGGCTAAGATGAAGATGCCATCTCTTCTATTAATTTTGACAAGTTCAGCTTAATTGTTTTCAGTATTCTGTCACAAGCATTGTTCATTTTAAATAGGTACATCAATTGGAAGTGGCATTACCACATTAGTTAAAGGTTAGTCATTCAAGCAGCATGGTGTATTGCAAAGAAGTATATTCTAATTTCATTAAAGAAGAAAGACACCTTTTCTTCTAAACAATATATGAGTACAGGAAGACTCATCTAGCATTTCAAATGGCAGGATTTTTATGCCTGAAAGTGTTGCTTGTAATTCCTACTGTAAATCTGAATTGCATCTTCTTCATTACAATCTTATTTCTCCTTCATTTTGTCATTAGATTTCTATGCATTTTGTGTGAACCACTTCCCTGTTTATGCCTTCAGTTTGTGCTTCACTGACTCTTGTGACTTCTCTGCTTGTTGTAGAATGTTGACAACAAACAGGACATAATTTAACAAATAAAAATAACAAGTTCTCCAGAACAACTGCAGCAGAAATTTGCAATAAATACATCACAAGATAGAAATACATGATTTGAAGTCATTAAAAACCACAATTCAGCACAAAATGTGATAATGTTTTTAGATGTGTTAAATTAGCATTTAATTTTAATTTAACAAGGCTGTTATTGTATAGAATGTAATAGCATTCAACTGTGAGAAAAGTACATCTGGGAGCTTGATGAAGATACATTTATTATAATTCAAACCCAGTTCATTTATTCTCATGTCAACATCCATTACTTTTTTTTTGACAGTCAAGTCTGGCTGCCCTTGGTATTTCCAATACCAGTTCAGTAAAAACTCATTTGTGAATTGGGTAATTTGAGGCTTGCACAGTGGCTATCTATCTATATATATATACACCATTTAGGCTTCAACTAGAAGACCACAGAGTATTAGTGTTCAGAACTGGCCATATCTCAGAAAATAATGCAGAAGCTCCTTAGAAGTCTGATCATGAAACTTGTTCCACACAGCTGGTCAGTAAAAAACATTTTATAAATTTCAAACACTTTTTGGTTTTTCTAGAAAAAAAAAATTAAACTACTGGATTTTTTTCAAGATCAAGGTATTTTGGAAAGATTTTGAATTTGATGATATTGCCTTTGCCCTAAGAAAGCAAGTTTGCCAATGACACCCAGCTGTGTGACACGGTGGGCTCACCTGAGGGACGGGAGGCCATCCAGAGGGACCTTGACAGGCTGGAGAAATGGGCCAATGCAAACTGCGTGAGGTTCAACAAGTCAAAGGGCAAGGTCCTGCACCTGGGTGAGGCCAATCCCAGGCACAGCTACAAACGGGGTACAGAGTTGGTTAAGTAGCCCTGAAGAGAAGGACTTGGGGCTGCTGGTGGATGAGAAGCTCAACATGAGCTGGCAGTGCACTCGTGCAGCCCAGAAAGCCAACAAGATCCTGGGCTGCATCAAGAGAAGTGTGGCCAGCAGATCAAGAGAGGTGATTCTCTGCCTTTGCTCTGCTCTTGTGAGACCCCACCTTGAATCCAGCTCTGGTGTCCCCACCATAAAAGGGACATAGATTGTTGGCATAAGTCCAGAGGAGGCCACAAAGATGATCCAGGGGCTGGAGCATCTCCGCTCTGAGGCTAGGCTGAGGGCACTGGGATTGTTCAGCCTGGAGAAGACTCTGGAGTGACCTTATAACTTCCAGTACCAGAAGGGAACCTACAGGAAGCCTGGAGAGGCACTCGTCACAAGAGTGTCCTGCAACAGGACAAGGGGAAATGGTTTCAAACTGAAGGAGAGTAGGTTTAGACTAGATCTTAGGAAGAAGCTCTTCAGTAAGAGGGTGGTGGGACTCTGGAGCAGTTTGCCCAGAGAGGTTGTGGATGCCCCCTCCACGGAGGTGTTCAAGGCCAGGCTGGATGAGGCCTTTAACAACCTGGTCTAGTTGAGAGGTGTCTGTGCCCATGGCAGGGAGGGTGGATGAGATGATCTCTAAGGTTCTTTCCAACCTAAGCTGTTCTGTGATTCTATGAAAAACTGCTTCCCAACTACTCAAGATTAATTTCTGTACTTAAATTTAATTTAAAATGCTGTGGGTTTTCATTAAATATTATTTCTTGATTTACCTACTTTTTTAGCAACTGTCTTCTTTTATTATTCACAGCATATTTAGGAACCACTGCACAATACACATAAGAGGCAAATCTTTTACGACACACTGGAAACATCTTTACAAAATGTTTGATGATAGAGTTAATACCAAGACACAGCTACTCTTAAATCTTCTTTAGAAAGATAACAGCTTTTGTTGTTGTTGTTATGACACATTATAACATTAATGGAGAATATTTTGAGGGAATTTAAAATTGGATACTAGAATGCAATTGAAAACTTGGAACAATTTTCAAATAGTAGAATTACCCCCCAAAATTCCTATTTCCTTGAATTGCAAAATTCAGCTTTCAAATTACCATGGCATTTTCTGCTTTATTTCTCTGTTTATCAAGCTAGCAAGCAATTTAAAGTTGAGACTCTTTCTGTGCAGTGGTCATACATACTTCTAAAGCTTGCCCGTATGCTGCCTATACTACGGCACCACACAGGAAGCCTAGGAGCAGATGGGATCATTTATTTGCCTTTGTTAGATTGAGACCCAAGAACTGCAAAGAGAAAAACCTACTGCCAGTCCCTGAGCTCTTACAATTGCAACTGCATTAAATGATGATAAAAGACAACCCTTCTAATTAAGCCTCATTAAGTACCTTTTTAGCAATCAGATGGTATTGAATTAACTGAGAATAGCTGACCTATAAAATCTAATTCAGACCTAGCTAAACTACATTTTGCCACAGGCTCTCTTTCTTTTTTGTCATATGTCACAAATGATCTATTGATAAAAACAGAACTTGCCTTAAATAGCACAGCCATCAGGATTTGCAGAGTGTGACACTTAAATATTTCACCCATTTGAGACATATAAATAATTATCCAAACTCGTCTGGTCAAATTCTACTGCATTCACATTACATAAATAAACACAGACACTGAGGTGCTCCTATAACACTGCACCTTACAGGTTGCTGAAACACAGCAGGCCATATTCTTTCCCAGCCTTGGACTGACTGATGTAGCAGAGCTGATCTCATCTACCCTTTCTCAGATTCTGTCATTCCCTCCATAAATCAACTATGCTGGAGTGAAGGGGGCAACTCAAAGATGTCAAATTCTGTCCAGCCATCAGTTTCTCTATGCCACAGGGAATTCACAGCCAGATTATGACCAATCTATGTCATCTAAGTGATGCAAATGATCGTATTAGGAAATCTGACTGAATATAATGAGACAATTAAGGACTTAGTTAAATCTAATTAAGGCCATGGGAAAATTCTCATGCATAGGGAGAATGAAAAAATACTTGTTTACCTGGAGACAGACCTGAATGGAGAGAAACTTGAATAAACAATGAGAATACCAACAATCTGGAGCAGCAGGACTCTCCAATACTCACACAGAAGTACCAGAATTATGAAGGTGGAACTCCAAAGTGTCACATACAAAACAAAATCATAGCAAGCTATAAACACACAGGAATTAATGAGTACACATAGTCCTACAGCAGTTTTGCCAGATTTGCCTAGTTCTTTGTTCAGTGTAATATTTTTAAGGAGCCTGTGTATAGCTTTTTTTGTTCAATTTTGTACCTTTTCCTGAACCCTAGGATTATATCAGTTAACATATTTATTGTGTGTCTCCCTCATCTTTCTATTTTGCAGTCTAGGATATCAGCATTCTTTTTCTAAGTACTGTATGTGTAGGAGCTGCTACTTTGGGATTTTCATGCCCAAAAAGAAATTTTGACAGTATTTACCCACTCTAGGTAGATATTATGCTAAGAAGGGTCATAAAAATCCCACAGGAGAGACTCATTTGATATGACACTTCACCCAGTGACAGAAATGCTTGTTACTGGATACTCATCCAATCGTTATCTCCTTCACTTCAGCTGCTTGTTACTAGAACTTGGGAGCAGACTGGTCCAGAACTACTACACAAGCATATTCTGTGGATCATACTGTTTCTTTAAGAGTTTGCCATAGTAAGACAGGTGGATTTTTGGTGACAGGCAAATGTCCATCTTTCCCATGAAAAGAATATACAAAAAGAAACTAAATAACCCCAGATACCTTCAAAATAAACATAAACAACCAAATCAGCAGAAATAAACTCTTTAGAATGGCAAGTGGTTAGCTACAGAAATAACACAAAGCAATAAAATAAGCTAGTTGCTTTGCACAGCACTATCCCTAGCAATTAGAACATCTCTATGAAGGAACTCAACATCAGGAAATGCCTACCAATTGTTCTCAGCCACTCACTGCAGCCATTCTTAATGTTCATACTTTAATTGGTTTCCATAAACCTCTTTTCTAGCTTACAACTCCACAGTTCTGCTGCATTCCACCAATTAAATGTAATGGCACTAATACAAACTTATGTCATTTTTTTCATTTGTTACAGCAAATTTTTCTGTTTCTGCAAATCCTGTGTAATGATTGAGAATTTGCTGCACTTAGACTTTGAATTTACCCAACCTCTTCATAAAGCCTCCTTTGTAAAAGCTGCCAGCTGGAACTGCCATCTCATGGCCATTTTGCCATTAGTTCCCTGCTATTATTTGAGAATTTAATGGCAGGCCTGTCATTGACTTCAGTAGTATTGGAATAAAACTACTCGCAAGGTAAGTGAAAAGAGAATTTGTTCACATTTGGTGTCGTGAAAAGCCCTCTCTTGATGAGACAAATTGGCATAGCTTTATACATAAATGCCTTCTGTATTTGGATAATAACGCTTCAGAGGATATTAGAATTTTACTGCACTTTTAAAACCAACTTTTACTGAGATTCATTCCAGCTGAGACTTACTGTTTGATACTGCCCAGTACTATCATAAAATAGTACCAATATGTTTTCATTTTACTTATTGTTTTGGAATTCTGTAATGTTTTTTTTCTTTAAAATAAGCTTCTGTCATTTGGATAAGGACAAGGAACACTGCAAAAGTGTCTGTGCCTAGTACTCCTGGTTTCAGCTGGATCTTCACTGCTCACGCATTTGTAGGTGACATTTATTGCAGGATTATTCAAGGTACTGGGTGCTGAGTGCCCTTCAGCTACATAAGACAGGCTTGGGGAGGAGTGGCTGGAAAGCTGCCTGGTGGAAAAGGACTTGGGGGTGTTGGTGGACAGCAACTTAACACGAGCCAGCAGTGTGCCCAGATGGCCAAGAAGGCCAAGGGCGTCCTGGCTTGGATCAGAAATGGTGTGACCAGCAGGAGCAGGGAGGTGATCGTGCCCCTGGACTTGGGACTGGTGAGACCACACCTTGAGCACTGTGTCCAGTTCTGGGCACCACAGGATGATGATATCATCTCAGGGTAAGAAGGGCATGGAGGTGCTGGAGTGGGACCAGAGGGGCAACGAGGCTGGTGAGAGGGCTGGAAAACATGCCTTATGGGGACCTGCTGAGGGAACTGGGGTTGTTTAGTCTGGAGAAGAGGAGACTGAGAGGAGGCCTTATCACTCTCTACAGCTACCTAAAAGGAGATTGTAGTGAGGCGTAAATAACTGCTAATTAACCAAAATGCAGGGATTTGCCTCCAAAAAGAACAGAGAACCACAGTGGCCTGGAAGCACTGACCATAGACCAATATCTCATTATATTTAAGTGTGGTACAAATGACCAAGTCTCTGGTTTCAACAGCTTCTGCTGAAGAAATAAGAGAAAATGGACAGCTATACAGAAACTGTGTTGTAAGGAAATGGTGTAACTGTATTGGTCAGAGTGGAAGAAAGTGGAGTCATCACATTGACAGCTTGTCTCATGTCAGAGGATACAGGGTCGGCATAAAAGTCAACTTTTTAAATTAATTCTATTGTCTGTGATGAGGTTTTCAGACAGTGACTTAAGGGGTAATCTCAGTCTTCCTTACTGAAGTCAATAACACAGCAGTTAAGAACCTGTACCCTCAGAAAAGGCATTGTTCAAAGGACGTTGAACGTGCAGCCATACGCCCAAGTGTAAGTGGCTTCTTACTATTCAGTTTTCTGAATATTCCAGCAATCATTGCTAGGCTATCACTGTCTGCAATCAGGCCTATGCAAACAGAAGAATGTGGTTCTCACTATCCTCCTTCAAAAGTGGGAAATAAGCTTGATCTATCAGGAAAAAAAAAAAAAATCCCGAGTTTAAATTGCAAATGTATATCTGGTTCTTTGGGTTTGTTTTCTGAGGAGTACACAATTAATTTAAACATTGTAACTGCTTTTTCAACCTTTTGCATAAAATGAATATTTAACAAAAAAATTAAAGCTATTAAAGATGTCCTGGATTAATTGAAATTGGACTTACAGCAATTTCAGTGATTAACAGGCCTTGAGGAAAAGCTCTTCTTTAAATGGTTTGTTGAAACCCAAAAATTCTTTTACCAATATGAAGCACAGATTCTTTTCACCAGTGACATATTCTACTATATTCACTAGATTTTCAAAGATCTAACTATAGAAAGGAGTTAATGTGTTTCAAGCAGATAGGAAAAGGCAATTGCTCCTAATGAAATTTTGCAGCCTTTGCTAACTACGAATATAAGACAGAAAAAAAGATGCCCTGTTTTTTCCAGGAGGTACATCAGACACCAAGGAATGAAGAACTGTCTCCTTTATACAGTGTGTAAAAATCACTAGATTAGGCAGAGACTCTGCAGGTGTAAAGAGACAAAAGAAAGTGGTCAGTGTTTGAAATATCTACTTAGATTTCCATAGTTACTCTTACAGATTTAACCAAATGTCCTGGAATTTACATTTGTGTAGCAGTCATTGGAATCACTAATAAAATAATACTCTCACTTTCTTTCTATTTATAACCATCTACACAGTGTGGAAACTGGAAACTGCCTGTTTGCTTCCAGCCCAGCTTCTGAATGTCACATTGCACAGGGCTTGCAGGGGCCATCAGTCTGGTGCACTTGGTCAACAGGAAGAGTTCCGTAGCACAAAGCATGTGTGACAGCTTAACTGGGAAATTCAGATTGTTCTTTAATATCTGAAAATCTACACGGCATGTACTGTGATGACTGATTTGCATTCTTTGCCACTCCTGATGTTTGTGTTACACTGGAGTCCTACGTCTGCAGAGCCTGACTTCTCTAATAACAGCAAATTCTGAGTGTGTTATCACACCATCAATCCTCTAGCTCACACTACTGCAGCAGATGGTGCACAGAAACCCAGGGTGCATCCATGTGCTGAAAAAGTAAATACAATTATATGGCACTAAAATGCTGATGTCAGTGGAAATGATAATGGATAGCTTTTAGTTTTAATAGCACAAAAAATTATGTTACCAGAATTCATTACATATCTGTATAGAAAAAAAAAAAATCCACCACTTTTATGTAGTGCATATGTAGTGACCTCTAAAGATTAAAAAGAGAGCTAGAATGACTCCAGATGTATAGGAAGAAAGCATAAAAACACAGATATATGTAGATAGCATATTTGGTTTTTTTCCCTGATCCTTAGTCCCATATTGTCCAGAGGTACAATGATGATACAAAGAAGGAGGGGACAATGTTGCTCTTTGCTTCACTAGCCGTGATCAGCAGCCTCTTAAAACTTTGCCTCCTAGAGCACACATTCTCACAATTTTCTCCTAAGAAAGCTTTCTTCTTCTGATTGCAAATTTATCCAGAATAGGACAGTCAAATCTATTTTAAGTCTCTTCTGCTGGATTCTATTTACTTTGATGTTTACTGTATTGTTTTGATTTCCTTCTCAGGACTGAAGCATTTCCTAAGGTTTGCAAGTTGCAACAGCATTTTCATTTGGTAAGAGGCCAACATAAAAGAAACAGAGCTTTTTATTGATCTGGTTGTGTGCCTATAGTGCAATAATTTATGAGCATTGCGTCCATCTGGTTCAAACACCTCCAGGGTAGTTCCAGGTTGCAGCATCTCTATTGCTGAAGGACAAGTGCCCTGGCACCTGCTAACTTTGGTGACATCTATTATCTATATCAGTTGAGTAGAGTACTTGCTGCAAAGACTCCACTTGGCACACAAAAGCAACAAGACATTCCATTTTGTAGTCTAAATAAGTCAGACAAAAAAGAAAAGAGAAGTGCCTTTCCTTATCTGACCCAACACATCACAGAGTTAGAAACAGGACCAACATCTTCTAAATACCTTCTGAACTCTCTTCCCACTCTTGTAGGATGAGTACCTCCCATAATTCCAACAGAGAACAGCTGTATAACGCCTCTCTAAAGTCCTGCATGTGATCTAAGGGAAGAAGAATGAGCATTACACAGGCTGCTTTCTCATTCCACAATTCCACAGCAAAATAGTAATAACAATTAAACGCTGCTCAAAATTACCCTGGAAAATAGCAAAAATGGAGTATGGCCCTCTTCCTTCCATCAGTAAAAAATAAAAATAAAAACTAGGGTTCCAGACAAACTAGGAGGTACTGCTGAATTTAAATACATTTTCATATTCATCTTCTGTCAATAGCAAATTGGAGAGACCTTGGAAATCCCTCACTGAGCTACTAAACAGAAAACAAATACACCAGCAACATTAAAAAAAAAAAAAAAAAAGGAGACAAAATCATAAAGTTCCATCTCTGACAGAAGAAAATGTAACCTAAAAATACTTCAGGTGTTTTCCAAGGAATAACAATTCAGTTACTTGACCTCCAAATAATCATCTCTATCCTTATCTACTTGTGTAGGTTTAACAGCAAAGTCAAGCTGTATGTTCTTCACTCAATTATCCTCTTTAAAAGGGACTTTAATCACTCTTTATTCCACATTGGGTACACTACACACATAGGTACAAGGAGATTAGTAAAATCAAATCTCTTTGTCTTTTGATACATATAGCAGTGCAAATAAAAATAGAGAAGTGAGAGGAAAACACAAGGAATGTGAATAACTGAGAGAATCTTAGACCAGGCAGAAAAATCCTCAAGGACTTATAAAAACCAGACCTCCCCAATGAGCCAACTCCAGTTGTTTTGTCCAGTGTGGAGTCAACTGCACAAATTATTCTATCCTTCAGTCCCAAACCCAGCAACAGGTTATGCAGTAACAATAAAAGATTTCCTCATCTGCTTCTTCGCTTGCTGTCCACTGATATCTTCCCTGACAATTTACAAGAAAGTAAAGAAAATGGAAGGGAAGGCCACAAGGAGAACCAGCTTATTGCTGAGAAGTAATAGCACAGGCAGAAGCAACTGCTATGTCAGGGATCAACCTGTCAACCTCATCTTCACCTCTCCTTCTGCGAGGTACATGAGCAAACCCTAAAGCAGCCATAAAGTTTATTTCAAAGTAGTTTCTACTTTCTTAGTGGGGTTTCTGTGTTTTCTTCTGTGACTGTCAGCCATGCTCATTCTCTCCACTTACTTGTATCACAGTGTGGAAGGCAAGTTCTATGAGACCACACAAGCATTTATGCACCAGAGTAATAGAATAATTATTTCAAACACCAGTTTCAGTTGTTTTCTTATTACATAACTTCTGTGTTGTGAGCAGTGAAATTTCACACTTCCCATAGTCCTTTATTGGAGCCATTCTGAAAAATGAGCATCATTTCGCCTCCAAATCTGTTGAATTCAAATAATTAGATGGCTCATAACCTCTGAACTCCAGGCAGACAACAACTATAAAAATCAACCCATCTCTTCCACCACTGTCTGAAAAGCCACACAGCTTTTAAGTCTTGACCAAGTGCTAACACAGCACTAAAACTAAAAGCCCTCGTCCTTACTGGCTTAATTAACAACAACAACAAAAATTCTATTCAAATCAGGATAACAACCCTAAAAACAATATGCCCTAAGAACAAATCAGTTCATACATAACCACATCAATGAGAAATGAAACTTGCAGAAGTTCTGAGTACAACAGGCTCTTCTGACTTAACTGTATCTATGTAACTCAGACCTGCTTCAGCACAAAGTGAAATAACACTATAAGGAGCTTATATAAGGAACTTCTCGCTATAAATTGTTTGTTAAACTACCTTCTTGCACCATCAGTCACTCAGATGAGCTTTACTTGTTTGGAACATCTCAAAATTGAACAAGTTGAAACCTACATGAGCGGGGAGCTATTCATGACACTTTTATCTTTAGCTTAACTTTGTTGCCTAAACATTTTCTACTGCAGTACCAGACTTTTCATTTTCTCTACACTACCTTTTGCCAAAAGGGAATTTCATTAGTTAGAGCAGTCAATTCTCCCCTTCCCTACAGAAATCAAATGTGTCATCTCTACAGTGCTCTCAGTCTCTGTAAGCCAACAGAGTCTTCATATCCCTTTCAAACCAAGCAGGTTCTGCTCATAACACTGAATCTATGTTTGGAAGATAGCTTATTGTTAATTACAATTTCTCAATTTTTTGAGCCGCAGTAAATTAATGTGGATGTTGAACAAAGAGGCTTATGAGTTTTCACTCATTCACTTTTCAAGAAGCCTAATGTTAAATTGTATGATTCCAGTGTTTGAAGAGACTAGGCATTTCAAGCTTCATAACAGAAGACACTGAGGATTTAGCACTGATAAAAGTCAGCTTACTTTTTAGGCTGAGATTTTTGAAACTCTTGCAGTAAATATCTTCTGGGATTTGAGGGATTTTTTTTCTTTTAAACAAAAGAACTCAGCTTGTTAATACTTAGGAAACTCATTCTACAAATTTTTTTATATTTACAAAATATATCATGCTTCTTTCAAACAAATGCCTCTCCGGATATACCCATTAACTCAGCTGAGATCGATAGACAGCCGTTTGGATGGAACTACTTATTTGACAGTTTCTCTTATTCTAATATTCACTTTTTTCTCTTGTAAGCTCTATTCAAGCTATCTGCTGATCTTTTTTATATCGTTGCATTTTTTAAAGGGCTTACCTTGTCACTTATTAGAACCTTTCCTGTGCAGCTCTGCCCAAGGGTTCTAACCTACATAGCATTCCTACAGTTGCTTGGGCATAGAAATCCTGCAGTCACCTCATGAAAGACAGATCAAATAGTTTTGGCCCAGGCTCTAACTGGTGTAAAACTTCACGGCACCATTATTAAAAAGAAATTTGTAAAGTAGAACTCTCCAAAATGTGATTTACTTACAGCTGAGGACACAGTTTGGAACTTTTGTACTCTCTAAACAAGGTGCTAAAAGCACAGTGTGTGTACTCAGCTAAGTCACTGTCCTATTCCCCAAGGTGACATTGATTTCAAGGTTACACCTCAAATCATGAACTTGTACATACTCTAAGCCATCTAGCTGACCTACATGATGTTCCCTTAATTTCTGTTCAAAAATTAAATTCATCTGAGAAGCAAAGTGGCAGAATTCAGTACAGCACACAGAAGAACCAGTCTTTGAAGTTTAATCTTGCCTAAACCAAGATATGTTTTTGTCAGTGAAGATTATAACATTATGATACTTTTCACTTGTCATAACAGATTTACTGCTTATTTTCTACAGTCTTTCCTGGGGAGTAGCATATTCTTGACATTCTAATGTCACAACTTAGTTTTCAAGGGTAGCTGCTTAATATTTCAAGTTTTTCTTGTATGACGTTCAAACAAGGAGCCAAAGTATAGATTTTGATAGATTTACTGGTATCAGTTCTACAACCAACTTTAGGGAGATAGCACAGGTTAGTGGGTGGATCAGAAGCCAAGCAGAAGCCAAGTTCTGAAATATGGCCTGCTAAATGGCCCTAGGAAATCCTCAGACTCTTACTATACAGGCTTCTTTAGCTTTTTAGGGGTTTGGATTTAAGTTGACATGACAATGTCTTATGTACCTCTGTGCAGAGTTTTCAGAAGCTAATATTAATTTTTTTAGTACCAGAAACTATTCACATTGCTGCCAGAGATTAGAATCATTCAAACCACCAAATCTCAAGGTGTTTAGTGTGGTTGTTTTGGATGGCAAGACAGCATTAGGAAGGAGAGAGTATAATGTGAGTACTTCAGTGAAAAGTATATTAAACACATGAAAAGTAGTTGGATTAGGACTATTGAAGAGAAATAAACCATTTCTCACAAGTGCTACTTAAGAACACTGAACTAATTATTTATGATGAAGCTTGATGGCAAGCAAATCAAGGAAACATGAAAACATATCACAATGTCCAATAATCAGAAGCCTTGATGTGAAATTAGCAGCCAGGTTTTGAGCATCACCTAATATCCGCAGGAGGTCAGAACCGAAAAAACTTAAGCTCTGAGTGAATGAGAGATACCTCTGTGTAAATTTCAGGTCCATTAAGGCACTTTTTAAAGCTGTTAAGTTCTCCACATGCACATAGTCAATGAAGTTTTTCT
Source organism: Merops nubicus (assembly GCF_000691845.1). Lineage (NCBI taxonomy): Eukaryota > Metazoa > Chordata > Aves > Coraciiformes > Meropidae > Merops > Merops nubicus. The sequence continues at coordinate 26,332 of NW_008622237.1, forward strand.
CAAAATTCTCTAAACACTTAATCATAAGTGAAAAGTTACAGCTTTTCTAAAAAGATCCTAATTGTTCAGTTGCAGCATCACCCCAAATTAAATTATCTGTATTTAATGCTCAAGACTTTAACAAAACAGGACATTAATGAAACACCCCTATTTTTTCTGCTCTTATTAGCTTTCCAAGTATTTTTTTTTTAATTCTACCTGAAATATAAGGTATCCTGCTATTTGGGAATAAACCAAGGCTGTGCTGAGCCGATGGGCTGTGGGCACACATTTCAGTAGACCGATTGTATTGACTCACACTCTGATCCATTGCTTAACCACCCATCATTCAGCAAAGGATGAAAAAACATATGAAAGGCAGACTCCTTTTGCAGAGGCAGCATCACAGAGCAGAGCAGATTCTGAGCAAGCATTTCATGTGCCCAGTTTTTCTGTGCACTTTACCATCATGCTCAGTTTTCCACTGCTGCACTGTGCCTTTCACATAGATGGATATTTTGAGGAATTTGCTAAGGATTTTGCAATGCCAGAACAGAGCATGAGTATGAATCTAATTTGGTTTGTGTGGATGGTACCAGAAGTTTGAGCAAAAGCTTCCTTTTTGTCTCTCCAGATTCTGTTTCTTCAAGTGCATTTAAAACAAATAATTTCTACTGTCTACATACCTCATCTGGTATACATCTTTGAACTACTGTTTAATTTCAGATTTGCTACAGCAAAACTTTTCTGGATTGAAAATTCTTCCAATACAAGCTCATAGACAATTCTACCAGCTCCATATTTTATTCCACACACAGTTGTCAGTCTAGAGCCAGGAATATTTATGCCACTATTTATATAGATCAGAAAAAAAAAAAAATAAAAAAATGGGCACTTCCAGTGCAGGAAGTCTGGAGGTTTTTCTACCCCTTTAAATCAAGTAAAGTTTAATTTCACATCATCTTAAGCTTTAAGTTCACCTAAAATTCAGAACAGTCAGGTGTAGCAAATCCTCAAGCACTAAAATAACAAATAACTCTGTGTTAGGAAAGGGGAAATAGCCTCCTCATAACACTGTTAAAATATTAATGGTTATTCTCCAGAGAGCCACATCTTACAGAGGAATTTACACAAAACTCAAACCTGTCTAAGAAGCACTGACTATATGGGATTTATAAGAATGACTCCAATTATGCTTTAATTCTCAAATTTCATTGATGGAGAAACGCCAAGGGAGAGGCAAATTTCAACTTTTGATACTGCTTCTCTCTCCCAGGAGATACTTTCCTTTTCTGCTTAGCAGATTGCCCACTTACATATCTACTTACTTTTTATGGTTGTATTATGACAGCAGACAAATGCAGGGGAAAACAATGCTGGAAGTAGGAAATTATTGCAGAATGCAAGCACACTGCATACAGGCTGTGACACAGTAACAGCTGGATTTTTTTTTTTTCATTTTTTCCTTGTATTGAGAATATTTTGTGGCTATTAACCAACTTCATCATGGGAGTTCTCTTGGTGGTGCTCCCTTGGTTTACTGCATCCTTTCAGGTTAAGAAATTGAAATGCACGTTGTCATTATGTCCCAGAATGGAAAGGATTTGTTCTGTTCTGCTAAACAATTACAAGATCAGTACAGTTTTTACTGAGATGGAATCTGAAGGAGACACTGCTTAACACAGTCAGATCAATTGATTGGGCAATTCTAACACAGTCCAATACCTGAACAGCTCATGTACTACACTAGTGTTATTATTGCTTCATGTAAAAAAGGCTAAGGCTCACATTCTCAGTAAGAAAATTGCAAACAAATATTAATTTATTTTAAGGCTGTAAAAAACGGTGTAAAAAGAATTAGTCAGCCTTCCATGCCCCTCAAATGGACTATGATATCTAGTAAGGCAACATTATAAAGCCACCCACATGATTTCAGCAGTATTGTTTGCCCTGTGGCGTAAGTCACAGATGAATCATTCTAAAGCATCTCCTGTTCAAGGAAGTCAGTGGCTCTCATAATCAAAGAAAGAAAGTAACTAGTGGAAGGCACAGCAAGATCCATTGCAGACCCTTTTACAGCCAGTTTGTGCTTTTTAATATTGGTGAAAATAACAACTGGAGCAAAATAAAAGGAGATAATACCAGATGGATTTGACACTCCTTTTCATAGAGGCAGCCATGAAAAGCTGCTCTTCTCTCTCTCCTAACGCTATTTAAATGTTGCTATATTTCACTGACATGGACTTTGGTAAGAACATGCAATTTACTGAAATGCTTATTAATGGACAAGGAAATCCAGATCTACATATGAGAATGAAGCTAAGAAATCAAGCATATAAAATCTGAGGCTATCCAACAGGGTCGCACTACTCTGACTTGGTTCATGTTCCACACCTCTCATGTATTATTTTTTGATTTAGTGACACAAACTTTATAAATCTTGCAGTTCAAAAGGAATTTGCATTAATAATACTACAAAGACAAATACATCTCTTCTAGTTAATGCTTCAACAGACATCAGAATATTTTTAAAAATACATCGGAGTGTCAATTTCATATCTTTGCAAATTTCATCAGTCGTGTTCTTTCTACTTCTAAATTACCTCAGTTTATTTTAGTAGTACCATTGCTTTATGACAAGGAAACCAAAAACATATTATTTTAAAATCCTAAGGAAACATTTGCATCACAAAGTGTCCCATCTCAAAAATTACTCAAAATGCTATCAAGCTTGCATTCAAAAATCTTGAAAATCTCCAAAAAAGCAACAATGTTTGCAAGAAAAAATGAGATGTCAACATGAGAAGAAATGAAAAGCAGGCTACGAGTGCTGCAGCATGGCACAGATACAGCAGGAGATGGGGGAAAAAAAAAAATCAGTCCCTGCAGCTGGGCAGCCCCAGGGCAGCAGCACCTTTTATACTCCTGACATTGTAACTAGCAATTGGTGGACAGGACAGAGCAACAGACAGAGTTCCTCTTCCGAAACAAGGGTCCTGTCCTTTGTTTTTTTTTGCTTTCTTCCATTATATTGTGTACAGCAGGTGCTACCAGAGCAGGTTCCCTGGACTCAACAGGATGTGCCGTGAACTCCAGAACTGTGGTGCGCCCCATCCTAGCCCAAAGCCTTCTTCAGTGCTTTAGTACACAACCTCTCTGAGCATGGCCTTTGTAATGATAACTGACAGATTTTGGCAGATTAGCGTGACTGCCTTGGTAGTTCTGGCTGATCATTCATGGTAGAGAGTGCAAATTAAAGACAAAGAAAAGTGTGTGTGTGTGGGGGTGGTTTACAGAGACAACATCCTCAGAGGCTCCATGTAGACACAAAGAGTAAAATAGTACAACAGTAAGAATTGAAAAAGGCTGTAATTACTAAACACAGGCTGAAATTTGGGATATTTACAGCTTTGACTCATAGTCCTTAATCAAATTATTACACCTGGAAATCGCATCTGTCTCTAAAGGGTTTGCCATCTTGTTCCCTGCCTCCTTCAGTATATTCCCTTCTATTTCCATGTCTTCTGAAATGCTGAACAGTTTACTCACAGTGCTCATAATCTTCATCACCAGACTGACCCTCTGAAGAGGAAGCAAACATTCCATTGTTGGAGCTGCAATACATCAAGTGTGCAATCCAAGTCACAGGATTGCTGTGTGGCCTGAGACACATCTGCTGGAGGGAGAGTCTAAATTTACCACCTGCCCTAAGAAAAGGTTAGCGTGATGCTGCCCTGGACTACAAGGAGACCAGAAAACCTCCTCTTTCTTCAATATTCACAGTTCTTTTTAAGATTTGTTCTGTGATAAACTGAATTGCCCTGTCCTTTTCCATAGAGTCTCTTGGCTTGTAACAGAAGCAGTGCAGCCAGCAGAACTAGGTAAAAGAAAAAGGTTACTCAGTCCTGGCGAGGCCACAACTTGAGTACAGTGTTCAGTTTTAGGCCCCTCAGTACAAGGACATTGAAGTGCAGGAGCATGTCCAAAGGACAACAAAGCTGGTGAAGGGTCTAGAGCACAAGTCTGAGAAACAGCTGATGGAACTGGGGTTGTTCAACCCAGAGAAAAGGAGGGCTTATCACCCTCTACAACTACCTGAAACAAGGCTGTAGCGAGGTGGGGGTCTGTCTCTTCTCTCAAGTAACAAGTGATAGGATGAGATGAAATGGCCTCAAGTTGCATCAGGGGAGGTTTAGGTTGGATATTAGGAAAACCTTCACAGAAAGGGTTGTCAAGCACTGGAAGGCTGCCCAGGAAAGTGATGAAGTCACCATCCCTGGACATATTTACAAGATGTGTAGGTGAGGCGCTTAGAGACAGGGTCTGGTGGTGGACTTGCTAGTGTTAGGTTAATGGTTGGACACGATGATCTTAGAGGTCTAAATCATTCTATGATTCTATCTCATATCTAATCTATCTTACATGGCCAATGGTTTGGACAGCTCTCATTGTGTAAAGTGTCTCACACTTACTTGTTTACACAGAAATACACTGTGTCCATCTTACACACAAACCACAGAGTTTTTAGCAGTGGGGTACCAGGAGTGTAATTCCTTGTGTAAATGAGTAAGACTGAGGACAAACCACTTCTTAATGCATCAGTGTCTCTATTCCGGCCTTATTTATAAGAATAATCTTATCTAACACTTCCTAACCTTATAGAAACACTATGAGAATAAATTAATTTCTAATCAATACTTAAACCAGTGATTTCATCATGTACTTGCTTTTTGTTTTGGAATGGGCCTGACTTTGGAAATTTTATCTTTGGTTGTTTGTGAGTTGCTGAATTTTCAGTGCTGAAGTTATCAAAGACTAAGTCCCAGACCACCAAGTGTGTTTAGCTACCTATTTCCCAAAGAATTTTAAGATATTTTAAATTAAGTATAGAAGTCATGTTGACACCTGTGTGTAGAGAACACCAGCCCTGGATATCATCTTACCCAGTGTTACAGTATGCTATTAACAGGGCAGATGATGAGGACTTCTACATCATGAAGATGAAGGATTTAAAACTTTGTATACTCCTAGATGGTTGTTTGGGTTATTTCTGAACATGTTTACTGGGTCATATTTCCTGAGTGAAGTAGTATGTGGGGAAATGCCCAGTCTGTGAATCCTCACCAGGACATGTATAAGGCAGATGATAAGCTGTCAATCGATGGAGAATAAGCAGGAGATAGACACCATCCTATGATGATCGGAAAGTCTCATTTATTGAAAATCAGAAGGCATCTTTTATATTGTTCTTAATTAGCTCATACATATTGCAAAAGTGAAGTTCACCATTGGTTACAGATTACATGTCAACCCCTCTTATGTTTATCTTTTGTGTTTAGCCTTGCTGTTAGCAGTTCTTTATCTTAGTGTTCCAGTTCCTTTTACTCATCCCATTATCCTACAATAGTTGCACCCCAGGTTATCTTGACTTGGAGTTTGTTTTCTTCAACTTCAACCAGCTGCACTTTATCATGTCCCTTTGCTGTTAGCCACTCTGTGGCTAAGCTCTCCACAGTCAATGTCTAAGATTCCTACAAATACACTGTATCAGAAACGTAGGTGCCTAGAAGGTTGTACAGTCACTTAGATCCTATATGTGTACAACTTAGATAGAAAAAAAAGGGGCTTGTGCCCATCAGGGTCCTTAGTTGACTGAAATGTGCTTTAGAGTCGGCAAGTTCCCTCCTCCACCTGAAGTTAAAATACACTTTGTATATGCCTGTGACCTCCATTTCACTCTACTGCTGTAGAAGATACTCAATTTCAAAGACAATTTCCATCCAAATTTTCTGACATTGGATTCTCATCTGTCATCAGTGCTTGAGGTTACTGCGTCCTCTTCCCTTATATTTACAGCATGAATCTTCTTCAGTTTAATTTCCGTTGAATGAAATATAAATGTAGCAGCAAATAAGAAATAATCTAAGGTCAACAGAGAAGCCAGCAGTTTAAAGGTATTTTTTAAGACTGTATGAAAGAAATGAAATGGAGCAGCTCACATAGACAGCATGCTTAGCTTATTTCAGTGGCCCTTCTGAATTAACCCTTTAGAAAAGAGACAAATGCATCAAATAAATCACAGCCAGCAGAGGTAGGTCTGAAAAACAGAACTATCTAGAGACACTTGATGTTTCTAAATGCACTGGGAAAGATGTTGCAAAATTTTGCCATCTTTTTGGCTGTATAAATATTACCAAAACGGAAAGGAAAATATTATCTCGTATTAAATACTGATATCCACTTCTATATGGTGAATCACCCTTCAAAGTAGCATTAGGGTAGATGTATATTAAAACTTGTCATTGCAGAACTTCAGACCTTTATATATGCAACATAAACAATGCTGAATATACTGCAGTATAATAGAGCATATGTAGAGTATAATAGAGAAGGAAGAAGTCGTCTTCAGTGGAGTGTGTTCTCAGCACATAAAAACCTTGTTAATAAGAATGGCTCATTTTGTTTCCCCTCATCATTTGTTCTTTTTATTTGTTCTTGTTGTTCCTCCTACTTTTTAAGTCTTCTTAGGCATCAGTAATAAAAATATGATCCATAATGATCTGAAATGGCCATAGCAATTGCATAGCAATGCCAGCTGCAAGATCTAGGTCTGGATGCCAGGCTGTTCCTTACTTTTTGAACCATTTAATTCTAGCAAGCAAGCACAACAAATGTAAGGCACAGCAATGTGTTAATCTAGCCATTGCCCTGACTTAATTGGCCCAGAAAATTGCTTGAGGTGTTTGGGACTGCAATTAAGGCTAGGAGAGTCTGGAAAAGCAGCCTTTGGTGGTGGAGGGATATTTTTTTTATTAATTTTAAGAAACCAAACCCTCTCTCAGCTAAAACTCATGGGTCTAATTAGAGAGTAATTAAAGTTACTTGTTGCTGCTTAGTTGAATTACAGCTCAGTAGACATATTTTAAGTGGCAGGTATAAAATTTAGCCCTTTCTATCCATCTCTTTTGTCTCTGCTTCCAACAACTACGCCAATCAGCAAATTCATTCAATTCAAATTAGAATAATTGTCCATCTTTGCCCTCAGCCTCAGAATTGGTAGTTTCCTATTGCAATTTGCTTTGAAGAGACAAAAGTAATTTTAAGAAAATAACAATCCTTGCCTGCCATTGTTACCATGCTGTGGCTTGTGATCCTGCTGTTGGATGTAACAGTTACTATACACTGGGAATATCCAGCTACATGTACAGAGCTAAAACCAGGGAGGTGACTGCACCAAAAGGACAGGTAAATTAGCTAGTTTGATCTACAAATCTCAGATATAATATTGTATGAAAAACACAGGTAACAATAATTCATGTAGCAGCTATGTGCAAGACACAGATTCATTTCCAAATAGACACCCAAATAGCCAACAGGTTTTTCAGAAGGACTCAGCCTGTAACAGCTCTGCACAAGCCATGGTTAAGAAGCAAAGGGCTTGTCTGCAAGCATTTAATGTTTGCTTTGCAAGACACTCATGTGCCATGGAACAGTAGGTCAAACACATTCCTCAATACAATTTAATAAAACACATAGTGAGTGCTACACTCAACAGTTTATCTTAGTTAGCAGACCCTCAGCAACACTGCCCTTTAGTTATCCATTTCTGGATTTAATACTTTCCTAGAAAACAGCAGCAGGCACAATTTCAATACTTATATGCTTCATTTTCATTAAGTTGGAATGTGATTATATTCTTATTGTCTAGATATTTGGATTTAGTAGGACCAGCAGAATGTTCTTTTGTTGGTTTTGACCAATATATTTTTGAGAGAGTTTGTTTTGTTTTAATCAGATTGTTCTCCAATCCTGTCGTCACAGCAAAAGTGGACATAACTAATTGACAGACTTTTTTCCTCCAAGTCTTCAGTGCCGTTCAGATTGCAGATTGAATTTAAAAAGTCAATTTAATAGTCTACCTGAATCCTAATTGCAAGTTTTCCTAATAATATGATATTATCCTTTTCAGAACATGCTGAGAGATTTCAGTAAATTATTTTCCTATAGACTAAAGCAGTGGGTTTTCTTTGCTTAAATATATGCTAGGTTCTTTTCTTCCCTTCAATTTCAGATAAGTATTCAACCTTGTAAATTTAGGTCATTTATTGACACTTTAAAAGATTTTTCAGCCCAAAAAACATTTAGAGCTATTCTGTGTTTTACAGTGACAGGGCTAATATTATACAGTAAAGACATATGCCTTTGGTTTTTTTTTTAAGGAAGAAAATCCATTCAATCTAATACGGACTGTATAGCTTCAACTTCTAAACAGTGACTATTTTCTAAGTACAAACATTCACCTCAAAAAACCTCCTTTAAAGAAGTGCAGTGCACTCCCTTTAAAAGGACAAAGCAGTTTCAGTCTGCCCAGCCCACTCTGTTATAGCAACGTATTCTAAATTAAAATATGTCTTTTAAAAAGTTTGCAGTAGTAGGTGGTAACTTTTCCACAGCATTCTCAAAGATAAACATGAACTGAGGTGCAGCATTGCCACAATGGATACAGATGGATCATTCAATGCCACTATCACAGCATTCTTCACAACACCACAAGTTTCGAAAGCAACATTCATTACAAGACTTATTTTATGCTCTTGTAACTCTTACAGAAACAATTCCTCCATAATGAATAGCAGAATAAAGTATGCTGAATTCTTTCCACCGTAAAAGAAGTAAAGGTTGACAAAATTCATTATTTTAACTGGGATGCATCAGTGGTGTCACAAGGAGCAATGTCATTTTTTTCTGATCCCTATCTAAAAATCCTAACCTGTAATCTCAGAAGTTAGCCATCTGAACAGGAAAAAAATAGATAAGGCTCTCAGGCAACACTAAGAAATAACTTGAAAGTAAATAATGTAAAAGTTAAGTGGAAGGTAACAGCCCAGGTTTCCACTTGGTGTGCAGGAGGCTGGTGGCAGTGATGATAACTTGGTTTACATCAGCTGTAGACCTGATCCCTTTGCTTTACGATACTGCAGTAGACATGCAGTGCTGCATTTCAGACAAATATTTTAGCGCTGTCAAAGAAAGAGACTGTTGTAGGGTGCAGGCCAGGTAGTGTTTGCTGGAGAAGCATTCTTTTGCACCACCACAAATACAGCCCAGGAGACTGAGAGCTGGAATGCACCAATCACAAGTACTGCAGTAACTCACAGTGACGGGAGCCCCTCATAGAGCTGGACTGTAGATGAATTAAGAATTTTAAAAGAGACTTTCAGCCACAATCTATCTGGAAAATTGAACTAACTGTTCTCACAAATTCACACAATTCAGCAGGTTAGTGTCTACTTACTATATGAAATATTTCTCATTTCATTTATGCAGAATTAAATAACATATGTATTCTATTGTGGAGAGCTTAGCCACAGACTGGCTGGCAGCAAAGGGACATGATAAAGTGCAACTGGTTAAAGTTTAGTAAAACAAACTTCAGGTCAAGATAACCTGGAGTGCAGCTGTGATGGGATAATGGGATGAGTAAAAAGAATTGGAATGCTAAGATAAGGAAACTGCTGACTGCAAGGCTGAACACAAAGGATAGCATTGAAAGGAGTTAACTTGTAATCTCTAACCAATGCTGAGCTTCGCTTTTGCAGTATGTATTAGCTAATTAAAATATGCATGAGATAATTAAGAACAGTATAAAGGATGCTTCTTAATTTCCAATAAATGAGGCTTTCCGATCATTATAGAATGGTGTCTGTCTCCCGCTTATTCTCCGTCAAATGGTGACCCCGACGTGATGCCACGGACGGAAGAATCTGCGTTGGGTTCGGGTCCTGCAAGCAGAGGGACGGCGAAACAGACAAAGGCGTCTGCCACGGTCTGCGCGCCCTGAGTGACCACATAGGTGAGCTCAGCCGATACGTGCTGCCGAAACCTCGGAAACTGCATCAGCGCTGACGAAAAAAAATGGAGAGGCAAGCAGCATATGATTTATTTACAGCCTTATTAGAAGGGCGACGGTTTAAGGGCATAGATTTAGATAAAGAGT
>NW_008622238.1:0-15452 GCF_000691845.1 Merops nubicus
CGGGGATCTGTTTCCTTTGTACAATTTCTTATCTGGTGTTATGCCCATTGCCACTGCTGCTGTTTGCTGTCCCCTCTGCGCTCCTGTAGTAAATTCTCCTTATCCCAACTGACAGGGTTTGTATTTTTCTCCCTTTTCTCCCTCCCGTGCAGGGGGTTGGGGGGTGAGCGAGTGGCCATGTGGTGCCTGGCTCCCACCTGGGGCTGAACCAGCACACAACCTTAATGATTCTATGATTAAATGCATAGAAGTGAAATGTTCGCAGTGGAAGAGGTTTTTTTAAATAACTCCATAAAGAAGCATGACAATGAATTGTGTGACAGCCTGTTATCATCATGCTAGCATCTGCAAACTTTTTTCTGGTATTAAGACAATGAGGTTTTCTTGGACAAGCTCTTTCTTATGTTGAAGTAAATTTTCTGGGTTAACAAAAAGCAAGTTTCTTTTAAGTCATTGGAAAACTTCTTGTAAAATTCCAATTTATCTCTAGGTCTCCCTTTCACAACAGATTTCTTTGCAGATTGTCATATTATCTGAAAAATTTTTACAGGGAAGCATCACACCAGAAAGAAGCAGAGAATCTGTGACTGCAGTTACAGGCAGAGATAGAAGTTCATACTCACATCAAAAGGACTATTAATGGCACTCTGAAGGTGCTTGGGAGCAGTCAGTATAGATTTATGAAGGAGAAATCATGTCTGAACAACCTAACAGCCTTCCACAATGAGATGACTGCCTCGGTGGATGAGGGGATGTTGTATATCTTGAGTTTGGAAAGGCTTTCAGCATTGCCTCTCTAAAATTTCTCTTAGGCTGATGAAGTATAGGGTGGATGAATAGACAGTGATTGAAAACTAGCTGAACTGCTGGGCTTAGACAGTTGTCACCAGCAGCATGAAGCCCAGCTGGAAGCCAGCCACTATTGGTGTGTCTCAGGGGCCAATACTGGGTCTAATCCTGCTTAACATCATTAATGGACTGGAGAGTGGAGCACTGCACTCTCAGCAAGTTGGTAAATAATGCAGAAACAGGCCAAGGGGGTTACTGGTTAATTAATAAGACAAATATGCCACCCTTCAGATGGGCCCTGGCAAGCTGGAGCATGGAGTGATTATTTTTTTTAACCTGTGTTCGTTTAAGAACTGATTTGGCTGATAAATTTGGTATTACCTCATTTTAATTTAAAAAATAGTGAAAGACTTCAGTGTTTTGGACAGTGAAGGAGGTGTCATCACACGTTACGAGCTACTATCACACAATCTCTTAAAACAAACTGTATGACACAGTTTGATATTAGAATGAGCTGCTATCCCGTTAAGATTGAGCACATAATAAAATAATTATGAAAGTGAATATTTCAATTTTGTGATATATAGTTTAAGAATAATTTTGCTTTTCTTTTTTTATGAAGAAATATATTGCTTTTCTTTGGATGTCTGTGTGGAAAAGAACTTAAGGGGAAGGTGGGGAAGAGTTAAGAAAATGAGAGGTGTAGCACTATTAAATGTAATTTCCACACCACACTAATAAAACTCCGGTTTGTTGTGCCTAAAAGCCAAATGTTAAGCTTTAACTTCACCTTCAAATGGCACCTAAAAAGAAGCAAGAGAGTTTTAAGACACAAGTTCCTACAGGCACAGCTCAGCCTTATCAAAAGTGACTCCTTGGCCTTGCCTATGCCATATCAGGTGAGTAAATAAAGTGAATCCTAAGCTAAGTGACCTGCTTCTGGCAATACTCATTGGTGTGTGGCTCTTAGGGCCACGCTCTACTGACAATGTTTGAATGAATAGGTTGTAACATAAATGACTTCTAAGCTGTATGAACAACCTTGTCCTGAAGAAGTAACCTGTTTTGTCCAATTGTGATGAATACCTGCAGACTGGTGCCTTTAGAATTGTATGTTTACATAATGAATGAAGCAAAATTAAAAAGTGCCATCAAAGATCTCTTCATTAGGTACTGGAAAAACCTGACTTGCTATCTGCTGGTGGTACAAGGTTTGTAGTCTGGCTCTTCTGCATGGTAAACATGCAAAAAAAAGTTTAAACCATTCCTTTTCTGGAGACAGAAAGCCTGATGATGTCTGAGACTTGTTTCTTTTCCCTTTCTTGGTGCCTGTGGACTTGGTTGACTACTCACTGTTAGGTCAGTGAAAAAACTGCTATTGTTATGGTGACAGTGGGGAGCAGTCAGTGGATGAAATTGTGCTGGCACCTTCATTTGTGCAAACACCACTCCTGGATACAGGGTACAAAAGGAGCCAGAGGGAAAGGAGGGATCCCCTCTGTGACACCCAGCCATTGCCCATTGTATCAGTATTTGGGAACCATATCTAAGCTGTGAAATGCCAGAATTTTGGGCTCAGCTCATCTTAGTGTATACTACTGAGTCTGTTCATCTTTCTAGCTTTCACCCAAATAATTATGAATTCCATTTTGAGTGAATTGTTCTAATAGTCAGACCTCAGGACAAGAAAGATTACACAGGTCTGCATTTGACTATGCATCATCTAAGTGTTAGAATGTTAGCAGAATTGTATTGGAAGTGTTAGAAGGGCACAAGTGGAACACAAAGGAAAACACAGGAAGCAAAAATACAGACAACAGATAGAAAAGGTGTCAGAAATGCCACAAGAGGATGTGTGTATAGAAAAGTGACAGCAGACCTCTCTGTCCTGGGCTGTTACAGACTTATTTGTGCAAAACTGTGTCTTAAATGTTCCTAATTTCCTGGAAAAATGTGATTTATCTTGCTAGTATCTCTCATAATCAGCTGTTCAGAAAAAAACTCTGTGGTTACTGTATGAGCGTGTCTGAGAATGAGAGACATGATGTGTTGAAATCCCATTACACTGAGTTCTGTCAGAGATAGAAGTCAGTCTCAGCCAAACACATTTCAAAGAGGAGGTCACCAGCACTATGTACCCAGAGCAATATCTCTTTAGTTACCCAGCATTCCATAATGCTGTAAATGGGCTTTCTCTCTCACTGTCTTGTGGATATTTATGAGGTGGAGTGTCCTGTTGCAGAAGACATGACATGAGATTTTTCATTCCTGTGTATTTTCTTCCTCTTAACCTCTCTTTAGATGTATTTGGCCAAAGATAGGACCAAGTTAAAATCCTCAGCAGATTCAATGCAGTACTTGCTGTAGCGTATCTTGCCCTTGTATAAAAGAAACTGAAATCTAAACAATTTGAAATCTGACATGTCTGAAATCTAGGAAGTTAGAATGTGAAAGCAGGTTTTGAAATGTTTGAAATCTCTCTCTTCAAATTATTGTTAAAGGAGGACCCCCACTAATTGTTTCTACAGAAATTTGAAGCTCTTGTTGGACCTACTTGGGGTGAAACAATGCATTTTGCCGTTTTCCTCATTGCTGCTGTTCTCACTAGCTCATGAGAGTTCCAAAGTCCCAGGTGCCAGCCTGCATGCTGTTGCCTGTGACAAAACTGGCAGAGCTCAGCTTACAGCTGCCTTGGCTGACTTCTTGCCTCTTTCTCAGGCTGACAAGTCCCATTGGGCACCTGGTCACTGTGACATTGGAAGGTCCTTCTGACAGAATGCTCCAAAGATGTGGTCATCAGCATTGGATACTGATAGCCCTTCCCCTCAGTTACAGTCTGATGGATAAAATCGCTGCCTAATGCTACCTGCATTCCACTGCACTCAGTTTTACGTCTTCATAATCTCCCTTATGCCAACTTTTCCAAGTTTCTTTTAGGCTGGTCTCTCTTATTTTCCTGAAGAATCTTAGTGGATATGCTTCTCTTCATGGGCATTAGCTCTTCTGTGCCAGTTTTTCACATCTAGCCTAGAGGTGATGAAGTGAAAGACTGGAAAGGATAGAAAGATGGGGATATCAGTAAAAAGTAGAAGCTGTTGCAGAATAGGGCAAAGTATTGTTTATTTAGTGTATAAATGAAGTCTGTAAAACTAGCTTCACCCGTATGCCACTTATTTTCACAGAAGATGATCTGTTGGTTGTTGGAGACTGGTTTACTTTTGTAAGAGATTTTCTCACCCTGAGAATTTACTATTTAAAAACAGAAAATCCCTCACATATAATTTTACATCCAGTTGCCTTCCTCTTTATATCTAAATTAATAATTTGTTTGAATGATTTATTTTTTGGCATAAGCTTATCCCTACGCACAGAGACTTTATCAATATTTAACATGTGTATTTGTATTAGTGGGATGATTTACTGGTAGTATTTTCTGTTCAGTGCCAGAGTTCTCTATCTCCAATGATTATATCTGTCATCACATGCTTTGCTTATTTATTTTTTGGCTGACCTTTTGTAGGAATCGCTTTCACTAATAAACATCAGTCAGGAAAATTGTGACTTGCAGATTGCATTTCTTCAGTACTTACAGTCATCAACTGCTGATTACAGAGAAAATATGGAAGAATGGCCTTGTGAGTAAGGTTTTTGTACAGGACTTGGAAAATCTCTTTTATTTTGTGGTTCTGCCACTCACTTCTTATGTGACCTCTTGAGAATTTTGTAGGTTCAGAATCCAAGCTGTATAAACATGATAATGATAATTCCTCCACTTTGTATTTACCTTGCTGTTGCTTTACAGCCTTTTCAGAAAATGCTGTAACTTTCACTACATTTACATGATGGCTAGAACAGTAGAGTGTGTAGGCTCCTTTGGGCCCACAGTAACACAAAGAATAGTGTTAGAAGCAACAAATCATCCCTCTTTTTGCATATGTTCAATGGAAAAGATTAGATGGGTCTGCTGTAACTTACCCTGGCATTAATATGTTGTACACAACAGCCATTTCTAATTTCCTATCATTTATCTAGAGAATTACTCTAAGAATCAGAGAAAGATGGTGAAGAAAACATTTCTTCACCAGGATCAATCATCCATAAATATTGGTGAAATAGATTTATGTCTGAACTGGTAGCACTTTCCTAACCCTTTGGCAAGGACAATGTGCTGTTCCCTGGACTAGGACAATGCTGTAAGTGTGTGGAATGAGTGCAAAGCTGGAGCTCCAGTTTTGAGAGGGTGCCTACAGGGTTTACAGGCATTTCATTAAAATGTTGGGCAGTGTCAGAAATCCACATTACAAGAATTTTAATTATTTTTTAATTTTTAAAGTTTTATTAAGAATTATATAGAATTCCTCCAGAAAGGAATTCTAGTAGATATCACATCTTATACTAATATCTACTTATACTAATTTCACCTGGAGCTTCAGAATGCAACTGAATCACATTCCACATCTGTTTTTTTCACAGTGAACATGAATAAAGCTGTATTTGTGTCACTGGGAACATGTGGTTTTAGGCCCAAAATATAATTCTGACTTCCTGGGCGAAGCTCACCAAACTCAAACAGGAAGTAAGAAAACAAATTATTTCACCTTCAAGTTACTTTGAAATACTTAATGTGGCTTATCACATCCTCTGTATCCAGCAGCTGTCAACAGCTAACTTCAAGAAAAGTAATAAAAAGGCTAGCCAATTATACTGTCCCACAACTGGGTAGAATAGCCTTTCTTGACCCCCTAAAGGTGAACAGTTAACATCTGATGTGAAGATCCATTTGTTTGCGTATTCCCAAATACTGGCAATGATCACTGGGGTTTATCCTAGTTTCTCCAAAAAGTGAGAACTTGTGCTGTTCTCCCTGAATCTAAAGAAATCCCTACAGCTGTTTGTTTAGCAGATCATTCAAAGAACTTCACTGGAGAAGTATATTAAATAGACAGACTGAGAATTTAGAAGTTTCACACACAAGTCAATTATGACAAAACTGGACCAGAAACAAATGCTCAGGTTAGTTAATATTCCATGCTGGCAGTCCATGTGGAAAGCTGAGAACCACTCACCTGGCTTGGACTGTTAGGAAGAATCAAAGAATTTTCAAAATTTAGCAGCAATTAGTGCAATTGTTGATAAGATAGTACTTGAGCCCTGGTGGTTCCTGAAGGATATTCTGCACTCAAAGTCATGGTAAAATGAAGACTAAAGCCCTAATAAATCTGATTTAAATCTTACAGCTCTTAATGGTGCAATATCCAAGACTTCAGGCTGTTGTAGTTGAAGATCATTAGGAAAGCTGCCACAAACTTTTTTCTTGAAAGTTCATGGTCTATAAAAAAAATACCTGATTCACTCAAAATTCAACTTTTCAACATTTTTTTTGCGGTTTTGAGGGACTTTTTTTTTTTTCACTGAAGGAGGTGGTAGAAGGAAAGCAAAAGAGTTGTTAATGCATATAATGTATATCATTCTGTTGTATCATGTATGGATAGCACTGGAGTTGCTCCAAGTCTGTGTAGCTGAGCACCTCCAGAGAAAAAATCTTCCTGAGTTACTGGCATCTGCAGCAGGACACAGGCAGGAGACTGAGCAGGAAGCAATAAGTCACAAGGATTTAAGGTGGCAGCCTGAACTTCGGAAGCAGATACTTGTATTGGCAGGAGCTGAAACAACCCTAGCATCAAAAAGAGCACCTACTGAATCAACATGAGAAATCATGTTGCATAGTCTCTTCTTTCACCTGCCATATGGTCTTTGGGATGGGGAGAGAACTTTGCAAAGAAACTACAGAGGTAGCTGAATCCAAACTAAATGTTATTAGATTTTATGCTTTTACATGAACTTTCTAAGCTTATCTGAAATGTCCATTTTACTATCTTACACCATTTTGCACTCAGTTAATTCTAGCTATATCCTGTATTTATCTCCATGTTTCTTCATTCTTTCTGTTTCATGTGTTATCACAGTTGTCCTGCTTCTCCCTGATAAGCTGCTTTCATATGAATCCTTCCTGTCTGCCTTGAGCTCTGGCAACCCTGTCCGCTGTTCCAGGTCTCCCCAGATTGTCTGTCATAAATCCTGTGCTCAGAACCTCCCTCTTCCCCAATCCCCTCAACACATCTTGCATGTCTTCCCATCACTCATGTATCTTGCTGTATGTGATGCTTGACTGAGGTCTGCAATGGGAGAGATTACAGGCAGCAGTGAAAACCAAGGCAGCTTGGAGAACAGAAGTCCCATTGAAGGTTCAGCCCTCAGTGATTCTTTCCTAATCCTAGAACCCTTGCTGTCAAGCTGGAGGGTGATGTCTCTGCTGGGAGGTGCTGTGTACTTTACCAATGAGACTGTTTCACAGCTGCATGAGTGGACTCTTCCATCCTACTCCCTGGCCAACTTCATCTCTAGTTCAAAAAAATTAAGTTCTTAAAGATAATATTGTACTAGGTTTCTACAGTTGTTTTAATGTTCAGAGAAAACAAATTTCAAAATGTGCTGCTGGCAAAACAATTGATTCCCTTCAGGCTGCTCTGTCTCCAGATCCTGCTAAATTTTCTTTGTTTCAGGTATCTCAAAGACCTTGTATAGCAATGTTGTCCAGAAGGACTAGCAGGTTTTTTTGATTCATTTTTGATTCAAGGATGGATTACTTAAGTATAGAAAATGAGTTTATTTTTTGCTTTCAACTTTGCTACATATGTTTTCTTTGCTTTCAGGCGTGCTGTCTTTTGAAAAGTCAATATTTCAAGTCAGAAATACAAAAAAAAAATCAGATGCATATGATGAAAATAAGACAATAGAAGTCAGTTTATTTGTACAGGCTATTGACAGTGGAGAGTAGGAGAAAAATGTTAATTTCAGACAAATGATTCATCTCAAGAAATAAACATTGCATTCTAAGGTCTAAGAATATTTCCTATATTGTTTTACTGTCACAGAATCATAGAATGTCAGGGGCTGGGAAGGACCTCTGGAGATCATCGAGTCCAACCCCCCTGCCAGAGCAGGACCATCTAGTCTAGGGCAGGTCACACAGGAACGCATCCAGATGGGTCTTAAAAGTCTCCAAGGAAGGAGACTCCACAACCTCCCTGGGGAGCCTGTTCCAGTGCTCTGGAACCCTTACAGGAAAGAAGTTCTTCCTCATGCTGAGGTGGAGTTTCCTGTGCTCCAGCTTGTGACCATTGCCCTGTGTCCTATTCCAGGGTGAAAACAGGTTGCCCCTGTTATTGCTATAAGGCAGAAGACATCCTAATTAATTCATTTTTTCAAAAAGCTTTGTGTACCTGAAGAATAGTGAACTACAGGGATTGTTCGTATTGGACCACAATGCAAGTTGTACCCAAGGGATTGCAGGGTGCAGTGGAGACCACACATTTGGTTGGTTTGTTTTCAGTTTGTGTGCTATGTTCCTCAAAAAACAAGTGGATCAGATCTTCCAGGGCAGATTGTCCTTTCTCTTGGGAGAGTAGCTGAGACTTCTTGGAGAGCTCTTGGAGCCCAGCCCACAGACTTGAGGGCAGAGAAAAAGGACTAGAGCCTTCAGTTCACAGGGAGACACTACTAGGAGGAACAGGGAACAGAAAAAACCCACTCCTGAGTGGTGATAGTGAAAACACAGAGGCTGAAGAGAATTGTGCAGTTTCATGCAGTCCAGAAAGTTCTTGATAAAACTGAAAGCAAGACTACAGTAGACAGGGAGAAAGTGGTTTGTGAGCTTTGCGTATTTCTGGTTTGCCTATTTTCATCTTTTAGGGGGTTTTGTGACCTTTTGTTTTCCCTTTTTTTTTTTTTTTTTTCCTACAAAGATTATTCTGTGTTCCTAGATACAAGAAAAACCTTGCTATTCTTACCAAAGTTCACAGTAAGATCGTTACTAAGATCACCTCAAAACTGTAGTTGATTTGAGGTATTTTTCTAGATGGCAAGAACATTAGCATGCAACTACTTCACTTACCTTCAAATAGCCCAAGTATAAATAGTCTATATTCACATAACAGATAATAGGATATCTATAAAAAACAAAAACAAACATAAAAACCCACAAACAAACAAACAAACAAAACCAACAAAAAACAACCAACCAAACAAAACAAACCAACAAAAAAACGCAAACCTAAATACAGTAAAAAATCAACCAGTTTAAAATTCTTACTGATTATGTGAATTTCAGTCTACTGAGCTATTACAAGGCACATTCTAGTTTTCCACTTCTGGCCGCCTGATTGATTGTGAGGTGTGGATTCTGCAATCTCTGGTATTTTAACTCACTCTGTTCCATTATACAATCACTGACATACTGATGTAACGTTACTGTAAGCATTGTTTTTTTCTTATTCAGGTATTATTAGGATTAAAGTCAAACAGCAAATGGTTTTGCCTTATGTGCTGAGTTTCTGAATGTGTTCATATCTGTACAATTCTCAGGTGCCAGCCCTGGCAGGCAATGTACTGTGGCATTAACAAGATTAAGTCTTCCATTTGTACTAAACTGCAGAAATGTATGTGGCTAAAGATCAAGTGAGAGCAGATTAATCAGGAGATGGGAATTTGGAGTCAAGTCTAAACAGGAGGTGGTTGTATTGGCTGGGATTCTGTATCAGGGACTCACAGAAGATTCAGACATTTGGAATCAAAAAGAAACTTGGGGCTTCCAGCCAACAGTTCAGGGTGTTATTCCAGCTTTCTGTCCTCTTGTGCACAGTTCATTCAGCTATGTTTTACCCCACTGTTCTTCCTTCCTAAGGGGTCCTCCTGTCCTGCCTCAGCTTGTTCTCTCTCATTGTTGTGTCCAGAGCTGCTTGGTTATTCTCAGTGAAAGGAAAAGTTTTATATCTTTTCATGTTTGAATGGACTTATACTGACCTTGAAGTTGAGTGAAAATTCTGTGAAACAGCTGCCATAGCTTAGCACAACTTGTCAAAGCTTGGACAAGCCTTTCACTGCCCTATCTCAAGGCACTAGAAACAGAAAAATGAAGTGGCCTTTTTTTTTTTTCATATAAAGTTTGAAGTTTTAAAATATTTTTTTATTAATTGATAATTATTAGGCATCATCTTACAAAATAATTCCCACTAAGACAGTCAGGAAGGTAACAGACTTTTCTATTGATGTAGGAAATCTATTAAAAGGAACTATCGCAAAAAATAGTTTCTAGGGCATTTTCTGTCACAGTGTCCTCTGGTGGCTCCTGGTGGTACTACAAGTGGTGTAGCACAGCGTTATAAACCATTCTTGCAGGACCTGTCATCTGAAATGGTTACAGATGAATTGCAGCAAAGGCTTGTTTTAAGTGTAGAAGAAAATGTACCAAATAAACATGCCATCCTCTAAAAAAACTCTGAATCTATTTTGAATCGGAATCTATTTGCCATGTAACTGTATCACAAAAAAAATCAATGTATGAGTACTTAATATATTATTTGTGTAATATATGAATTTTTATATATATATATATATATAAACAATATGTCCATCAATTGAAGATAAGGTGTTTTTAGCCAGTTAAACTAGACAAGTTCAAACAAGCCAGGGACCTTCTACAAACTATATAGCCTTCAGATGAAACAAAACACTTTCTGACATAAGGTTTCCAGAATGCCATCTATCCAAATCTGAATATATGGTGTACTACTCTTGTCTATTTGATTTTATGTAACTGTGTTTTTAGCTTGCACAGAGATGATTGTGACTGGTGAGAGAGATGGTGCTAGTTACCATTACAGTAGGTATTGCAATGCCTGAAAATGAGGAGATAATATAATTTTAGATTATGTAGAGGAACTTTGTACAGTGTCTTAGTTCTGAACTATTTTGAAATCATTTTGAAAGGTGTCTGATGTATTCTTTTTGCTTACCTAGTTTTGAGGAAGCAACTAGATCTAATTCCAGTTCTAATCTCAGTGTTGGTAGAAGGGCTCTTGTCACTGTATCCACCTTAGAAATTCAGTAATGATATATGTTTCTTACACCAGTGATTATTGGTGTAACACATTGCAACAGTATCCAGACTAATAAACATGGTGCACCTTCATATTTTAGGTTGACTGAACCAAAGAAATTGTTTTCCCTTTTTTGGGGGGGTTCTAGTTCAGGGATAAACCCTCACATTAAATGGCTTTTACAGATTTATTTTAAGTTGATAATATACCAAATTTAGTTTGAAATTTATGTCAGCATGGAATATTTTTTTTTGGGGGGGAAAAACTCTTCTTTAGTTTTTCACACTTACCCTACTTGGAACATATGTTCTTTCAATAATCTCCTAACATGAGTTTACCTTTCTCTTTAAAACTAAATCTCTTTTAGTCACTATCCTTGTGAAGACTGTGATAATTTCAGAAGTAAATGGCACTTGTTAGGCATATAGCATGCAATGAGTCACACATTCATAATGTCCCAGATTCCCTATAGGCCAAGTGCTATGGTGACCATCATGAACGGACTTCCACTTACCACACTTTCTGGCCTTGGAGTTCTGTGAACCCTTTAATGCTGCCCCGTGAATTACCCAAGGAAGCCTTCTGCACTCTTCTCCTATGATTAATGAATGTGTATGGATAACTTCTGCATGTATGCTGTTTTTTTTTTTTTACTTTAGGGAATTCTAATTAGAAGAACAAATTCCTTTAATAGGTGCAGAGTGATGATCAGACTCCTCAATACAGTACTTCTGTAGGTCTTTAATTCACAGAAGTTCTGCATTTTGAAAATTTCTCAAAATTTCATTTAGAAACTAATACATCAAGAACATGCAGAATGCAATTTAGATACAGCATTTAAAAAAAATCCTTTTTCTTTACCTTTTGCTATAATTCAGAGTGTCTTGAATCTTTGCTGCAAGCATACAGCCGTCATGTGCATTTCACTCGTTCTGACTTGAGTTCCCCATCGTAAGCTGGAAATAATTTTCTTTAGCTGGTTTACTCTACCCTTGAAATGATACACTATCTTGTATTTGTAGTTACTCCAGGTCCTCCTAACCCTATAAGGTGTTGTTACAGATCCCGTTCCTGTTTCCAGATCCCCCTCCTTCCTTTTTGGTGAGAGTTTTGTACGTCCAGGATGCTTCTTCCTCTCTGTCAGGAGGCAACCCTTGGGAAAGTGGGAACTGCTGGCCTCCCATCACAAAGCTCTTTGCCTAAGACAGAGGAGCCACTATCACTTTGTTTGATCCCACTTCAGACAGCCCTTTCTTTGTCCTTAAAGGGTCCAGGTGATGTTGCACGAGCGGGAATCCTGATGCTATTGGCAGACCCTCTTAGGTTGCTCAGGTCTTCCATCACTCCCCTCTGGGGCCAACAATATTTGACTGCCCTGTGCTAACAGGCAGTGAAGCAGCGCAGATTTAGAGGGCTGCTAGCAGGGCTGGTGATCACAGATGTCACATACAGAAATCTCTGCTTTAGCTTTTTGTGGAGAAGGAACTATTTTTGTGTGCTCCTGCTTACTTAAAGTCACACTTCAACAAATAAAGATTAGAAGACACAGGTCAAATGACTGTAGAAAATCCGCACAAGACTTAAAAAAGCTTGCACTAGAATTTACCTAATACTGAAGAACTAGCATTTTCCTCACTGAACTGGAGAAGTTAAATCTCTCTGAAAGGTAATGTGTCTGAAAGATACATGAACCTTATTTCCAAAAACTACTTGAAAGCCCAAGAAATCCTGAAATCACGAGCAACAGTAAACCCCTACCTGTCAGTGCAAATCCCAGCAGCTGCAGCTTGTTTTTCCTTGTCATCTTGGATGCAGAGGTGATCCAAATGCTCACAAGCCCCATTTTTCCATAACAATATCACCTGCAACCTTCTCTGGTCTTGTGCTGCATAGAGTTTAAATGACATGAAGTAATTATAGCGAGCTTTATCAGCAAAATTCAAGCCCTCTAGGCTTTTGAAGATCAAAAGACTGTCACAGATATGATCAGTTCCATTTATCATGTTATCACATTCTCTGTTTTCACCTTGTGCTTCTGAATGATGGCAAATTCTAGTCTCAATAACTCCAGCTGCAACATTTACGATTTTTATTTCATACCTTTCAGTCCTGAGACCTTCAAATCAAACTAACTGCATCACTTTTATCTGCTCACTAATGACTCTCCGGCTGACATGTTGTTACAATAGAGAGAAGCTTGAAACCATCCCTGTGGGCTTTAAAGGTTGATCATTTATATGTGGGTGTTGAAGAATATAGGTTGTGTCTGAAAAATTTGAAAGTAAAATCTCTTCAGGATCTATGTTCCCACAAACCCTTTTCATATTTTTCACACCCAGAATTGAACTCATAAACTTGTCAGCCTATCATTAATATTGAAATCATAAACAAATAAAAATGGGACCATATGATAAAGCACCCTCTTCTCTCTTCCCCGCACCCAGAATGCTAATACTGCTATATTAAAACCTGACATTTCAATCACAACAGAGCTAATACTGCTGATATAAAGGATGACCTGAATGAAGTAAATGTAAATGAACACTTTCTCAGCCAGACATTAAAGGTGCTGTGTGTGCAACTGGTTCTTGATGTGTGTATGACAAATACTATTAATCAAAATTTGAGTAGATTTGTCCTTTTCCTCTTAGTCCTTTCCTTCTTTTTGATAGCT
This sequence comes from Merops nubicus, assembly GCF_000691845.1. Taxonomy (NCBI): domain Eukaryota; kingdom Metazoa; phylum Chordata; class Aves; order Coraciiformes; family Meropidae; genus Merops; species Merops nubicus. The sequence continues at coordinate 13,402 of NW_008622238.1, forward strand.
AAAAGGGCATGGATTTCAGAACAGGGGAAAAGTGGCACAGGCAATTCCATTTAGTGATGCACTGTAACACTACTTCATCATCAGGAACACAGTCCTGGACCCTGAGCACTCAAAAAATAACAAGGACTGCATTTGACAGCACCATCAAATAATGCATTTTCTCAGTAAATTAACCACAGTAAGTGAAATGGCAGCTGAACAGTGTATCTGCAGGAGACAGAAATTGAAATTTCCTTGCACCTAGACAACACAGTTTAGACAAACATGCAAGTTGCCTGCTGTGTTATTGCTTCATGGCCTGTGTGACTGATATGTTATTTCTCTAGCTGAGTTAACTCTGTCCTGGTGTAGAGATGGTCACTGACTTGCAATTGCATTTGTTTACTTTGAAAATACATATGCCAGATGCACTGAACAAGGAAGCTGTGGATGCTAATAATGCTTGCCTATACAGAGCTGAACTCCCAGATGCATTAGGGAAGGTTGCTAAGGTCTTTGAATGGTGAAAGATGGGTGAAGATGCAAGCAGAAACATTATGGCCTTTCTGGGAACCTGCTTAGCACATGAACACTGTCTCATGGTGCAGAGAAGGCCTATTTCTTCGTAGGCACCGTGGTGGGAAATTGGGTCACATTGGATGTTTGGTCTTGGCTGCCCAAGCTGTCCTTTTCCCTAAAGTGAACATCTCTGAAAGATTATCTTTAAATTAAAAAGACTTTTTCTGTCAGGTTTTCTCTCAGACCAGTTCAGAGACTATACTGGATGGTGAAAATCTCCACCCCACCTGTCTTGTGCCACCTTGGGGTGATATGTGTGCCCTCCTCCACAGCCTGGAGGCCTTTGGTTCTGTAGAAGGCTCCCAGCTGGCCAGGTCTGTCCCACACTGTCTATTCCTTTGTCTTATTGGTCTGGAACCACCCCAAGTACAGATTCTTCCTGGAACTGTGGCTTCTATGGGCACCACAGAATCTTCTGCACAGCAGTCTGAAGAAAGAAACCACTTTTGTCTCTGTAGAAGCAGCACAATCCAAAGCAACTGTGAGTAAAGTCATTAATTCTACAATCTGTCTAGAATAATAGCGGACATGTTCCCTCATGAACTGAAATGCACAATTTAAGACCTAGTTATTCAGGCACCAGGAAGCTGGATATCAAAATGGTAATTTTGTTATGTTATTCTGTACCTTTCATTTTGTCTTTCAGAAATGCTGTATAACAGTAAAAGACTACTTCTCCAATATTCTCAAATGATTAAGAAGTAGATACCTTCCTCATCAGATTAATGACCTGATACTGTGCTTGGTATTAAAATATATCTTGTAAAATTAGCAGTGGTACAGCTGCTAGTAGCTTTTGGACTCACGTGGAAAAATGTTGTATGACACCCTCGTGTCCTTACACGTAAATCATAAAAAGATTAAGTAAAGAGAGTCTCTAGCAACATCAAATTCCTGCCTACAAAATATTGCTTCCTTAAGTGCAGTTTGAAATCCACTGTGTTTGTAAGTGAAGCAGCTAAGTAATTGATTCAGTGGAGAATAAGAGGTGGAGGCACTTGGAGATTTAAGTAAACCCAGTGTGTTCTTTAGCATAATAGACAAAGGCAATGTACTAAGAATGCATCACTATTGTAAAGTCTATGAGCAAATGATATGTAGATTTAAGACAGGAGATATTAGACAATTGAGTCTACAATTTCCAGTAACCACTAACTTTCAAGCAGCCTCTCAGATGCTCTCTCAAGGCCCTTCATTCTGAGTAAATTTCTCTTGTGATCACTATTTTTATTTCCCATCAGTGACGTTCTGTTTGTTGCAAAGAGAATGAAACCAAGAGCATCCTAGAAATCAAGTAGGGGTTCTTACCCTAAGCTCTGCTAATGAAGTTCTGTCTGATTGTCTGTTCAAAAGTGTTGAATTAACTCCTCTGCTTGAAGGCTTATACTAACTTAAAATGCCTCACAGAGCAAATGTACAACCTCTCTTTGATTTGTTTATTGCACCCAATAGTACAAAGTCTATTAACATAGAAAGGTTTCAGCAGGCATTCT
>NW_008622238.1:15483-32792 GCF_000691845.1 Merops nubicus
TAACAGAACGACTTGCAATGTTACAGTATTTAGTAGTGAACACAGCACTACCAATTTTCAACATCTTGTGTGAGGAAACTGCAGCTGTAAAAAACAGTGTTGCATAGGCATTTCTATCTTGATCACACTGCAGCCTCCTTTTGTTAAGTCACACTTCCAAAAAGTTGGACCACATGAGCAGTGAGTAAACTTTGTGTAGAGCATCTTAAAAGCTTTCTCATATTAGACACCACGATATATAAAATAAAGGAGCTTCAGTAGATAAGGCAACCAGTGGTGATGTATGCAACCAAAAGGAAGAGGTCTTGTTTCCTGCAGGCTCCCAGGCAGGGAATTCCTGAATAGGAAAGCATAGATAGGTCAAAGACTTTAAAAGGCAGAGTAAGATATAAAGCATTAGCCACATTTTTTTTCCCCTTAGAATTCCTGGGTAGAGATAAAGATTGTATCAGATTCTCACTGGAGAGAAGGGCTCACCCAGAGATAAATTAGTCAAATCAGTGACATTAGTATGATGTTGAAACACAAGGCTAAGAGGAAAATGTAATTTTAAATCCCATCCCAGGTGGTTTGTGGTGGCATTCTATAACCTAACACTACCTAGTAACTTTAGACAATTCTTTTTGCATTTAGGGAAGATGTTTAGCACAAAATGTTTAAATCGGATGAGTACTTTTTCCTCCTCTCAAATGCTTTTCTTCAGTGATGTTTGTATGTAGTTTTAATACACGTTTCATCTAAATAGATTTGCACTAAGGAAAAATAATTCCCATCTTTATTCTACAGGTGTCTCTAATGTCGATTGGGATGGAAAATACCAGAAAATAATATTTTTACTATGAGATTAAATTTTGTGTAATAAAGAAGTTTTTACTAGGTTGAAAAGTAAAATAAAAGTTACCCATTATGAAGAGCTTTCCAGGTTTTGCAGTGCTAGTACTTGAGTGGCTAAAGTTTTCTTACCTAATTTTATTGTCAAAATGCATAGGATGTAGGAAGTGGCCACTCTGCTCACTGAGATCAATTTCCTGCTGTTGCAGACAGCCACCCTACCTGGTCTCTTTCATATATTGATAGCAACTCCATTTTAAAGACCAATTTTGTGTTTTCCCCCTTGTGTTGCTTAAAAAGCTATTTGAGCACTCACTTTTCAAGTAGAATTAAACCTCTAGATTCATGCATACATTTATTCTTTAACAGAGAACCATTTGTTCTTGTGCCAAAAAAAATGTCCTTTAGCTTAAGCAAGATTTTTTTTTCTCCCAGAGTTTGTGTTTCTGATGATGTATCTATAGACGGTAATCATATCCCTTCTACCCTTAAAGTTACTTCAAATTTTGCAAAATGGAAGAAAGAAGAAGATAGGCTATTTAGAAGAATATATTGAATTCAAAAGTAACACCAGGAAAACACTGGAGATGTGATCCTTTAAAGTAGAAAATACTCAAATTGAAAATACAATACTATACTTGGTCTTATGTCACACTTTCAGATCTAAGATATAGTAAGATTATGTACAGAGTAAGAAGTTAGTATGGGCAGTGTTTTGATGGTGAGGTGTGTAGGAAAATGTGATGGGCTGTACAGATTTGTGTGTTAGATTATTAGGAAATCTGTTTTATTGAAAGAAGAAATATTTACAGAGCTTATCAAGTGAGTTCTAGAACCCATGGCTTGACACATTCACTGGACAGAGATGTCAATGGACAAAATGGGGAAAAAGCAACTCAGTTCTGTAGACCTGATCATGTCTTCATGTTTTTCTGGTTGTTCTTTCTTAAGTCATATGCAGATTACCTTTTAAAAGTGCTTATGAAAAATCACTCTAGAACTATTTGCAGGTGTAATTATCACCAGTACCTAGTGGCTGAATGTTTTGACAATTATTAGGACTAACAGGAATGACACAATCAGCAGAAAGACAAACCAGTAAGGCAACTGTATCGAACATAGAAAAGACATTCCACAAACAATTGCGGGGGGTACAAATAAGTCAATCAGTTTGCATGCAGTCGACATTACCCCCAGTGATCCCAACAACGATATCACCCGACGGACAATAGGCGGAACAAATAAGGACCCAAGTTCTCCCATAGATGGAATAGGAAACAGCCAGGTCAACAGGTTAATCACATAGGACAAAGGTGGCCACACGGCCATCTCTCACTCTCCTAGCCCGCATTTACAAAAGTCCAAGCTGACCGGGGCCCAGTTCCAGGAGAGTCAGGAGGTCCTTCCCTAACCAGGAAGCTCTGTGGAGTGCACTCCACAGACAGACACTCCTGACTCCCTGCAAGTGGTCCCAGCTTTTATCCCCAAGCAGACACCTGACCTTTGCCAACTCAGTGCGGGACCCCTGGGGCTCATTTCCCTTCTGGCTCTCCCTGCAGGGCCGGCCGCACCCTGGGGGGAAGCTATAAGGCAAACTCACCACCTCTGTATGAAGGGCTGTGGGAATCACCCATATGTCAACCTTAATTTGGGGCTCAGGGTTTAGACCCCAGCATTTCACTGTACCAGCTATAGCTGTACCTGTGACTAGCTAAATTGTGTGGTCTATGTTTATAGATATAACATCTGCCAGAAATGAAAAGGTCTGTTTTATGCAAATCAGACACACAAGTAAAAATACTGCCAGACACTTCCAGACAGACTTCTGCTGTCTTCAGTAAGTGTTGGATCCCGCTTTAAAAATTTGTTCTTTTTTGCATCAACTCTTGTAATGTTTCTATGTGACAAGCTACATTTCTATAAATTAGGAAAAGTAACACTTCTTGATCTTTTAGGATAATGTAGGATAGTAGTAATAATTTTATTGAAAAACATTGTTCATTTACATTTCACATTTAAAGGTCATACCTGACAAGCAGAGGAGACCAGAAACCAGAACATTTTAATTTCATTGGGTAGATCATGTACTGAAAATAATAACACAAATACCTTTTTATAAGGGTTGTTCTAAAAGTGTCAATGCTGCCAGCAGTTATGCCTTGTTGGTTGTATAAGTGTTCCTGGATGGCTGTAGTCTCTGCTTTTCAACACAACTAAGGTAAGGTAAATTTATGTAAATAAGTACTAGTCTCCATCAGAACAGAAGAATTGAACATATTTTTAAACATCACTTTATTTGTATGAAAATCACCCTGGTGTATAAATTGTGTGTTTTCAGTTTTTCCAGCGGGAATTTGTGTTGTTGCTGGGCTGAACTTGATTCATACCTGTTAGGGAATTCAAAGTTTTGTTCAGGAGATCCTATTGAAAATGCAATCCAAGGCATTCAGTAGTACAAATTATATTTGTCATGGTTTTTATCCTGCAATAGTAGATTGGAACATAAGAAGTTAAAGACTAATTTGTTACTCAGGATAACCAAAACACATTTTTCCCTTTCTTTTAGCCAAACTAGACTACGGGAGTACAGAATAAATCAGAATAGCAGTTTTACATTCTACTTTTGAGATTGTATGCATATTTCCTGGGCACTTGAATGTAGAAGGCTGTCGGGTTCTTACTATATTCCCCTCTTTTCTAAGAGCTGAGAAATTTCATATTAAAAGGTTCAGCTTCTATTTTAGATTGAAATTTGATATTTGCTAGAATAATGATACCTGACTTTCCTCCAGTGTACTACATTTTCTCTCCCCAAACTAATATTTAGTTGTACAGATGACTGTACTCATCTTGGGGAAACAAGTGCAAATATCTTAAACACCTGTTCACAAAGCCAAACATGTGTACTGGTGTGTTTTTGCATGAATAATCATGCCATTATGGAGAATCCTTTCTCTGTTTTCAGTTCCATTACTGATTCCAATTATTGTTTCTCTCATCTGTCACCTAAACTTACCTCTGATTGCATTCTGCTTTTCCACACTGCTGATCAACTTATAACTTTTCAGATAAAGGTCAGGAAGCTAGACTATTTTCTACAATCTTAAAAGCACCAACCTCTTAAAATTTTCCCATTTTCTATGCTTCCTCCATATTTTTCACTCCATTGATTGTAATGTCACTTTCAGAAGTTTCTAAATGAAAAAAGTGTTTCTTCTGAGGTTCTCGTAGATGTGCATGGTTCAGTCAGTGTGTTAAGCATAACAAAATCATCTGCATGATGTGGCATGTGGGATGATTATATGAACATGACATCTGTGATGGGAAAGCGTATAAGCCAGCATTTATGACACATAACAAAGAATTTTAGTGTTTGAATGTTAATTATAAAAATTAATGCAGCTTTTACTCTTACAGAGTAAGAGTGTATAAAAAAAGTGTGTTAGACATATTAATTAAAAATATCCTGGTGTAGCTCTTAGAATATTGCTGTTTTATTGATGTTTCCATATCTTTAATTCTGTGTGATATGTCAGTGTTGCTCTTACTTGGGGTTTTATTGGCAAGCTCATAGTATACTAATGCCTGTTGAAAAATATCTGTTTTCTTGATTATCTTTCTGTTGCCAACTTTATCACACAATCTTAGTTCTCAGATATTCTGATGTGTGTTCTATGTGCTAGCAGCAAATGCAAATGCAAGCTAAAAACCACACTGAACTATGGACAAAATAAATACATAGCTTATCACGTCTGTCAATTTCCAGTATGAATATGCTCATAGATGAATATTCAGTTTTGAGGGTAAGGGATAATCTAAATAAAATAGACAAAATCACTTTGACAGGAAATAACTTTTACAATTTGTGGATAAAATGTCAGCGCATGAATATATATATTTTTGAGAGACTGAGAAGAAATTATGTTAGAGAAGAAGGAAGAATATGCTAAGGATGTCATGAGAGATGAAGTCAAAAGTCTTGCTAAAGTAAAGATAAACAACATCCCCTGCTCTCCCCTGTCCACTGAGGCAATCATCTCATCACAGAAGGGTGATTGGTCAGGCATTTTTCCTTCATAAATCTTCGTTGGCTAATCCCAGTGACTGACATGGTTGGAAATGGCATCCAGGAGGATTTGACCTATCACCTTTCAAGGGAATACAGTGAGGCTGACTGGGCTGTTGTTCTCTGGATCTTCTGTCTCATCCTTCTTCAAGACAAGAGTGACATTTGCTTTTTTTCAGTGCTTGGGAAACTTCCTCCGCCACCATGACCTTTCAAAGATTATAATGACTGACCTTGTGATGCCAGCTCTCCTAGTACTCTAGGGTGCATCCTGCCAGGTCACATGGACTTGTGTATGTCTAGTTGATTTAAATGTTTCCTAAGTTTATCCTGCTCTATTGAGGGTAAGTCTATGTTTCTCCAGATTTTTCCATGGGTCTGAGGGTCCTGATATTCCTGAGGGCAATTCTAGACAGGGAAAGAAATAAAAAAAAGGTAAAGAAGACTTTCTGTACCTCAGTGTTTTCCTTTCTCATTACTAGGGCTTCTGCCCCATTCAGTACTGTGGCATTCCTAGCATTCACTGGTTTTCCCTTTTGTGGAAGCCCTCATCATCTGTCCTCAGGCAGAGGTCTACGTATTCCAGCTGCTCTCTGCTACAAAGGGCAACTCCTCCTCCTCCTCAGGTCTGGATCCTTCCTAAGGAGCATGCATAAAAATACCTCATGTTTCTTGTCCAAACAAAAGTTCAAGATTACTGAGCCAGTCCAAAAGACAGCCATGTCTTAGAAGAGTTCAATATGGCAAGGACAGCATAACTGCAGCTGTTGTACAGCATTTGAATACTTAGCTGCTGTCAGAATTAAAACAGCTATGTTCTTGCTCTGCTTTTTCATGCCAGTTTCCTACCAGGGAATAATTTAGTGACATGAAAACTAAGTAGCATCTAAGTGTTCTTTCTGTATTCATAACAGGTAGACAAGACTCTGATAAGGAACAGTAAATATAAGGCTCTTTGTGACATTGCATCACAAAGAAACAAACTAGCCATAGTCCTAGAAAACTGACTCTGCATCAGGAGTTGATTAGAAAGACAAATTCATTGCAGTTACTCTGGTTTTCCTGACATTCCTGTCATACCTTTTGTTACCATTTCCTCCCTAAACTGTTGCTAGAACAATACAACTTAGGTATGTGTAATAGTATAAACTCCTGCAAAAATATTACTTTATGTCTGGGTTTAAATTATTTATATGTAATTGTATAAAAATGCATTTTTCAGTCTTTAATGAAAGAAACTCACATCTTCCAAACATTTGAATTGGATATGAGCTACATAAACCAGAGAATTTCCAAATAGCTATGAACTACTTAAAAAAAAACCCCTAACTTTCTACCTGGTTTGCTTTGAACATACTTTTAGCCTTAATCCTTTTGTTCTAATTGAGAAATGTGTCAGAAATATATACATTACATTACACTTTCTCTAGGGAGCCGTGTAATAGAACATGCTCTGTAAAGGACACTGCCATTCATGCTGTATTGTCTAATATAGAAAATCCTGTATATATTTAAGAACAATGTCTGTTGTTTTGAAAGAGGAGCCATAAAGCTCTTTTAAGTATTTTTAACACTTATGCATTTTGCTAAGGAAGCACTATGTAACAAGAATAACAGCAGTTCAAAAACTAGGCATGCTATACAAGAACTATAACTTCGAAAGATAGTCATGGTAAATCCTTAGACAGGTGTCAAGGGTTAGGGCTGGGTCAGCCACTAGATGAGTGACAGACACTCTTTATTAACCCCTTTTCCTTCCCAAAGGGGAAGAGAAAGGGAATAAGGAAGAGAGTCTTATGGATTAGAAAAGAAAACTAAAATAACTTTAAAGAAAATAATAACAATAAAATGAAATCTATACAAACCCAATATTGAATCCAACCTCCCTGATGGTGATTGCATTGCTTTCACCTTCACTGACGTTGTGGAGCTGGCACTGGGGAAGTCCCAGACTGGACTCAGCAACAGACGGTTCCTGGATTCAGAAGCTGGATTTTGGAACAGGATTTAGGAACACACACGTTGGTATCAAAAGCAGAATGGACAGAAGTCCTGCTTGGATGCAGGCCATTGAAGAAGAGAGCTTGGCCCTCATAATCCCTCTGCTTTATATTGAATATGATGTACATTGGATAGAATACCTCACTGGTCAGTTTAGGGTCACCTGTGCTGGCTCCTCCTCCCTCCAGGTGCTGCCTTTCTGCACCCTCAGCACGATATACAAGATTTAGCAGTGACCGTGATCTCCATGGGAGCAAGTATAAGCAAGAGCCTTTCTGCACATTGATCCTTGGTAGAAATTGCAAACATGGAGCTTTATCACTTCCAGAAGCAGACACTGTCTGTGAAAATCTGCCGTTAACTTCAGCAAGTGCAGTTACTTAGAAGAGACCGAACAGACTTTGTTCTGTTCTAGCTCAAACCAGGACAACAGGGTACTTCATTTAAGTCAAATGAGTTCAATATACAGTACTTATGTCCAGAAATAAATTGTACAATTAATTTTAAAAAGTTTTACACAATTTCCTGACATGACATAAGAAAGCAGAGTAATCTGCAGGTGTGAATGCAGAAAAACATGGAGGGAAAAAAATGGAGTTTAAAAGCCAAGAAGGAGGATTTGTGTGGTACACTGTCTCTTCCTTATACCTGTATAGGTAATACAAACATTAACAAGTAAAAGTGTTTTAGTGTGCTGTTCATATGCAGAAATGTGCTTTTCTATGAAAGATTTATAATGATGAGATTTATAAAGGACTATATTAAAGAGATGTTTCTTGTACTATTATTTATTTGCAACTAATTTTTTTTTTAGGACATGGTTGATTTTATTACCCACTTCATTTAACTTCCTGAGAAATTGTTTTCTTTTTATCTCTAATTTGCATTCTGTATCTGTCTTTAGCTAGACTACAATTGTCAAGGAAAGTTTGATGTTAACAGTGTAAGGCATTTTGCAACATAATGCACGACTTCAGGAACCCTCATTGACCACTGGGGAAGTCAAATACCAGAAATATGACACCTAGCCAGCTAGCAGAGAAGAATGAAACTCAGTGATGGACCTTTGGTGATTTTTTTTTGGTTCTTATGTAGCAGCATGAAGGCAGAAGCAGTGGAATCTAAAGGCACAGCAGCAGTGCTAACAGACTGAATGTTTTTGCACTGAATACTAAACAAGGGTTACGTGTGTTGCTGCTGAGTTTACTGCAGTATCAATTACCTTGTCATGTAAAATGGTTGGAGAAGAAAACACACAGATACATTCTCTGCTTTGTAAAAATCTCATTTACTAAACCCAGTTATACAGGGAAAGATAATAGAATTGCTGAGGCTACAATTACAAAATGTAGTAAAGGGCAACTCAAAAAGCAAAGCTTTGAGTGTGTGGTGTGAGGTGTGTTTAAAATGCTTTCTTTAGCTCCTTCTGAACTGGTCATCTATTGCATGGTGGCTTGTGATGGAAGGGTATGGGACCTGATAATCCATTTCAAGAAGATATCAGTAAGCTGCAGAGGGTCCAACAGAAGACTACCAACATAGTCAGGGCCCAGAGTACACAAGTTATGAGGCGAGGTTGACAGAGCAGGGCTTATTTAATTTGGAAAACAGGAGGTTAAGTGGTAAGTAAACTCATAGCAGTCTAAACTGCTTGAAGGGGAGTTACAAAGAAAATCTTGGTTGTGAAAGACAGTATAAGGGACAAGAACCACAAGTTGCAAGTTGAATACCTTAGATTGGATATTTCTTCAAAGAGTCACACCGAGAAGTCATAGAATCTCCATCCCTTGGGGTTTTCAAGACTTGCGAGACAAAGCCACTGCTAACCTGATGTAGTTTGGTGTTAGTCTTGCTCTTTATCAGGACATTGGGCTACAGACCTTCACAGGTCCCACCTAATGCTGTCTTCTGGGATTCTGTGACCCAGGGCAGACTTTTCCAGCTTTTACTCCATATTGTGTGATATAAGAGAGGAAACAGTTTCTTTAGAACTTCTGGGAACTGGGCTTAGATCCACATATCTCTGTTTTCTCAGTATTGCAGAGCTGGTTATGATAATCATCACTTAAAAAGAAGATATGGAAACTGCCATGTTCCCTTCATCAGTTTGGAAGCTATTTGGTATAAATGAAATTACATAGATGTTATTTTATTGTCAGATTTGAAAGCATGGGGACCTTGCTGTTAGGTGTTGAATTTCTGGATCCATGAAATGAAAAGCTAATCTTCATTACTCAACCATAATTAATTTTGTCCTGGATCATTTCAATGATGTATATGTCTTAAAATGTACTTGAGTTGTGTTTAGTCCACTCAATGTATTCTTTCCATCGTGATTTAATGTGTTAGAAAGACGTCTTTTTATGGACAGACTATCAACATGGGAACAACAGAGAATAAAGTGATAAATAAAAGGGAGGGCACTTTGCCAATATCTCATCAAACAATTCAGAATTACAAGTAGTTGAGATTTCATCCCAGGAAATTTGAGATGTACAAGAAAACACAGTAAACTATTAAGCTTATGTTTTTCTGCCAAAATAGGTATTTTCAAGAAGTGTATTTTTGCTGGCAATCACTTAGAACTATGAAAGAAAACTTGATGTGTTAACTCATGTTCCACATGCTGGAAGGTGAGTCTGTAATTCTAAGGCATGCTAGGCTGCTCTGAAGTGATTTTTATGTTTTTTCCTTTTATCTAGTATCACAGAATCACAGGTTTGAAGGGACCTCTGGAGATCGTTTAGTCCAGCCTCCTTACTTAACCAGGTTTGCCTAGATCAGGTTGCTCAGGAATGCATCCAGGTGGATTTTGAAAGTCTCCAGAGAAGCAGATTCCACAATGTCTCCAGGCAGCTTGTTCCAGTTCTTTGTTACCCTCAAAGTAAAGTTTTTCCTTATGTTTAGGTGGAACTTTCTACTCGACACTACTGAAAAGTGTCTGTCAACATCCTCTTGACACCCACCTTTTAGGTATCGATAAACATTGATAGGATCCCCTGTCAGTTTTCTCTTTTCCAGGCTAAACAGACCCAGGTCTCTCAGCCTGTCCTTGTAAGAGAAATGCTCCAGTCTTCTCATCATCTTTGTAGCCCTCCATTGGGCTCTCCAGTAGTTTCTTGTCCCTCTTGAACTGGGGAACCCAGAACTGGACACTGTACTCCAAATGTGGCCTCAACAGGGCAGAGTAGAGGGGGAGGAGAACCTCCCTGAACCTGCTCGGTGACACTCTTCTTAATGCACTCCAGAATACCATTGGCCTTCTTGGCCACAAGAGCACGCTTCCAGTTATGGTTAACTTGTTCTCCACCAGAACTCCCAGGTTCTTCTCTGTGGAGTCACTTTCCAGCAGGTCAACCTCTGACATGTACTGGTGCATGGGGTTATTTCTCCGCAGGTGCAGGACTCTACTCTTGCCCTTGTTGAACTTCATTAGGTTGCCCTCTGCCCAACTCCCCAGCCTGTAGAGGTCTTGCTGAATGACAGCACAGCCTTCTGGTACGTCAGATGCTCCTCCCAGTTTTGTATCATCAGAAAAATTGCTGAGGGACCACTCTGTGCCTTCTTCCAGGTCATTGATGAAGATGTTGAACAAGACTGAACCCAGTACTGACCCCTTGGGAACAGTACTGACCACTGGGGAACAATAAAACCATATTTTGTCAGAATTTTACAATTTTCACTTTTTAGTTATTATTTAGTTATTAGTAAAAGAGGAAGGATAAACCTTGAAGTTGATTTTCAAAGGACTGTTGAAAACATGTACTTCTGAAGCAACTGCTCGAATGTGGAGAACTCAGAAGTGAGTCACATTGTAGCAGAACATGAAATAATTAGGGGAAAAAAAATAAATAAAACCCGCGGAAACCATGGTCTTTAAAACTCTCATAGTAATTTGGAGTCTTTTGTGGCCTCATGAGCAGAATATTTCTTTAAAGGTCAGAATCATGACCATACTCCAGAAGATGGCACTGCAGTTTTGATTACATGTTTTGCAACACGCAGTGGCACAAAGTGTATATGTACATTCTGCTTTTTAGATGTCTCCAAACTGTATCTATTTTATAAATTTAATGTATAAAAGGTGACATTTCATTTACAGTTGTCACACTTGTAATAATACTGCTACAAACTTGCTTTGATTTTCAAAATATTGGGTGTTTAAAACTTGCACATATGATCTGAAGAGAAGTGTTTTGAAACTCAGAGCCACCCTTGTAACTGTTTTTTCTCCATTGACACAAATATTCTGTGCACAAGAGACGCCTGTGCAAGATCAATATATAAACAAATATATTGGATGAGCCACAACATTGACAGATAAGAAGTTTAAGAAGCTGGTGAAGAATTTGAAGGTGTCTTTTCTTACTTGCCTTTCAGGTAAAAAGTGATATTGTAGCTAGGTAAATTTTGTATATATTAGCTAATGTCAATTATATTCCCAAACTGTCATGTGCAGTTTTTTTTGTTGCCACATGAAAAATCACTATATCAAAAATGCAAGAATTGGAGCGGGGGAGAAATGGGGTTCGAGGTGTTACACAAAGCTAGCTATATTTTGTCAGCAGTGTCTTCACGCTTCTAATGACTGAGATGCTAGAGCACAAGAGTTTTCTGGAAGTCTGTGCTTTGATCATGATACTTGTAGTGTATCAAAAAATTCCTGAACATCTCAGATGTGTCTCTAAAGTATTAAAAAGTGGTCACACTCTTTTAGTTGGACCTCTAATTGAAGCAAAATCAAATTATTGTCAGGATCCAAAACACAAGTGGAGCAAAGGAAGATTGGTCAAGGTCTATCTTTAGGGTACCTTTAGGGTATCCTTCATTTTTGTTGAACTTTTTTTAGTTGTTTTATTTAGTTGTTTTACTGTTAAACTGTTTTTTATGCTTTGATCCTCAAATTTCTCTTTCATTCCAGACGTATATTCTGTCTCCTTATTGAGGAATTGCTATATATATTAGACAAGTTTTTATAAAATTCTTCAAACAGGCTGAGATATGTCAAGTGCACAATATTATCAGCAAATACTGCTAGCAGGAGGTCCAGAATGATTTCATAGGTCTATGGATCTGAAAATGTTAGACTTATTTAATGTAACTTGCACTTCAGCAATGTGTGAAGTTAATATTTGCAGCTATGTTTCCTATGACAAAAACTGTTCTCTCCAGTTTATGTTGGTAGTTTTACTGTTGCATATCTGTAGCCCTGTGAGACCTCTGAAGGTCATGAATTCCAACATGTTTCTTCAAGCAAGGCTAACTCCAAAGCTAGATCAGCTGGCTTATGGCTCTGTTGAGGAGAAATTTTGAAAATCTTCAAGTATTTGGACTCTACAACCTCTGCAGGTAGCCTTTTCCAGTGTTTAAGCACACTTTTTTCCAATTTAAATTCTTCATTTGCAGCTGTTGACTCGTCCTCTCTTTATGAACTTCTGATAAAAGTCTGGCTTTGTCTCTGTACAGCTGCCATCAACTTTCTCTTTTCTAGGCTAAACAATTCCATTTCTCTTAGCCTCTTATCATAGGTATAGCAGTGGTATATTTTCACTAAATTATCAGTGATGTTTAATTTGAAATATATCAAGCAAAGTTTTTAACTGTTGACAGTTATTTCCACACAGAATCCTTCAGAAAAAAAAATTAGGATCTTTTATGATGAAATAATTTTAATAGTTTGTTTTGTTTTGTTTTGTTTTGTTTTGTTTTGTTTTTTAAAAAAAAAGTAAATGGACTAGTAAGAATGCAATTATCTCAGAGATAACCCACTGGGGTATGCCTGGGGAGTACTGATGATGTCGCTTTGCCAGTCATGAAATGTATGTGTATAAGTAGAAGCACATGATGTTGTACAAGTTCTTTGAAAATGTTTGATGCCAGAAAAGATAACTGAAGTAATGACAAAAGCCTTTCAGAATAAACAGTTAACCAACATTCAGAACTAACAGAAAAGAGACAACAGAGACAAAGAAAACCCCTAAAAATCCCAAACCAAACCAAAACAGACAACCAAACCAAAAAAACCCAAAAGAACTGTGGATACAGAAATTTAAGCTACATAAATATTTGTTTTAGGAATGGATAAGAACAGTAAGCATTAAGGTTTTTATATTTTCCTCATCCAATTTACAATATGATCTCTGCTATAATTTAAAGGTGTTTGAATTATAGTTCTATGATTAAAAGCTTAAGACTGTTTCCCGGTCTAATTATATATGTTTTGCTATAGTTAATCTGGATTTTAACAGGTTCTGGCTCTTTGTGTGATAAAACATCTGAAAGCTCTCTCATAAAATCATAATTGGAAAAATATTTCTTTTAATCCCTTGCAATTTTGATTTTCAGATTATCTCTGTTCTCCTGAACTCATTTTTAAACACAAATATAACAAGGAATAAAACCACTATCAGTTAGCTGTCTGGTCGCTGCATCAAATGAATTGCAGTCAGGGAAGCCCACAGAGTTGCCTGCTGTGAGTAATTCTGAGCAGCTTTCAAATGTGGTAGGAAAAAAATGACCAGTGGCCAAGGAACAAAAACAAAACAAAACTATATATTTGCACTGTTGTTCAGTATTGTATTGCACATTTTTCATACAGGTTCTAGTGGAGGCTTCAGGGAAACAAAAAAAAATTAAAAAGCCCACAAAAAAACAACCCAACAAACCAAAATAACAAAAAAAACCCCAAACCCACCCAAAACTACCAAATAAATGAAAGGAGGATTTTGCTTCTGTGTTGAGGGAATTCTTATTTGGCCCTAAGAAGCTAATGGGCTCACTGGAAAGGGATTATAGCATTCACTGTCTATAATGTCAACAGGAGCATTTTCAGCTTTATTAACATACTTGAGCACTGACATTAAGCAGATTGTGCTTGTGACTAACAAAAGGTGAGATGCATAGTATATTCTGTAGCCTTGTTTAGAAGCCCTGTGGCACAGACCGAGAAGAATTCTTCCAGATGAGAAGAGTAATATATACTGGAAATACACAGAGTTCACTCCCTGGAGCAAGAAACTAGACTTATGGCAAGTGTTGTTTTGGTCCCACTACAAACCACTATATACACTTTTTTTTTCTTCACTAAAAACTTACACCAATGGAACCGCCCCTATTACTAACTGAAGAGTACCCACTTCCAGTGTAGGAATAAACTCAGAGATAAGCATGTTCCTTATCTGAACAATAAAACAGTTGCATTATAGCCTTTGGAATAAGTGTGTGCCAGCCTGTGAATTTAATTTTGATTTGTGAATCTCTTTCACTACCGTAACCTGCACTGTAAGCCAAAACTCTTTGTTTCTGATTGTCCTTTGTTCTCTGTGGTGAGGGCAGGCCTGGACTGGAAGGTATGTATCTTTACCATGACATATAGAAGGCTGTGGAAGGTATGGGTGTTTCTCACCTTACAGAGAGATATACAGTTGAGCCAGCCAGGCATGTCTCAAGGCTCTGCTTGAGGATAAGGAAAAGAGCCAAGAGAGGCTTTGCCATTTCTAAAAGTATGTCAGCAGAAAACTGCAGAACTATCAGGCATTGCCAGGACTGAAAGAAAAGGAATTGCAGTCAGATGTCTGTGTTTTGCCAAGATTTGCAACTCTTTAATGCTGATAGTATTTTTCAATTTTATTTCTCCACAAACAAAAAAACCCTCTAAAACTCTTTCTCCTCACTGTAGGTTTTTGTTCCCAGACACTTAACCTGTACCTCAGAGTTACCTGAGCAAGAGGCTGAGGAAGTACAGCTCAGCCTTCAGTGATGACTAGCACTTAGATCTTGGAGTCTGATGTCTCAAATACAGAAATGTGAGGTGAGGAAATGTACAGGTGAGGAACTGCCTTTAAGAATAAAGATCAGAGACAAAGTCAATTACTAGTTCCAGCACAGGCCCAGGTGAGACACGAGATCTGAAAGTTTGTGCTGGGTAAAAAAGCATGCTATGACAGACTGTGTAGTAAATTAGCAAGAATTGTAAAAGCTGCAGGCTTTGTTTTATTGAGGGAGTAGGTACTAGTTCCATTTGTTACAAAGATCATGGGTGGATTGAAAAGACAAATCCTGCAAGAGATGAGTACTAGTTTGCAGAATTATGGATTCCTCTCTTTTACAGAGGAATAAAGGCACTTCTGATTGCTTTTCTCTTGTATTTCTGTCTACAGTGAATTTCTTCTATAATTTCTGCTATCCTTTCCCAGTTTTTGCAATCTTTTAAAATATAATCTTATAATTATAAAATCATAGAATAGTTTGGGTTGGAAGTGACCTTAATGGTCATCTTAATCCAACTTCTCTGCCATGGGCAGGGAAACCATCCAGTAGATCACATTGCTCAAAGCCTCATCCAACCTCACTTCAAAATACTTTTAGACAAAACAAAATAAGTTTTCCAATTTATAAATTAATAAATTTATGATATTTCATCTTTTCTGGTAGTTGTCTCATATAGATTTTAAAACAGCAATCCTTTTGGCTTGCATTGAATATTAAAAACACTTAGCTCAAAATATCTCTGTGAATGTGCTCATGCACTGGGATGCTGAAGCCCCTCAGAGCTTTCCTTGAACCTGTTGCAGTGTTTTTCAAGTATAAACATTTCCCAGAGAACTGAAGTCAAAAAGGAACTTAAGAGAGGTATCGACATTTTGGAAATATGAGAGAGGATGTAATCTTTAATTTAAATGGTGATAGTTACCTTTCTTGTGGAAAGGTAGAGTGACTGGAAGGTTGAGAAGAATAAAGGGGTGATATGATCCTGTTGCAGAAAGCTGGGCAGGGGATGGAACAGAAGGAAACGAAAAAAAATCTCTGCCTTGCTCCTCACTTAGCTTTTTACAAACTAACTAGTCTAAATATATGGTGGATTGCATGTTTTTATCAATGAGTATCTCTAAATGAATAGTCTAGAACTTGATGAAGCATCCAGGATGAACAGGGAAGGATTCTGGTTTGAAAGGAGCCAAGGTGTACAAAGTTGTTCCTAAAGCCTCAGCAAAATTCTAAAGCAGTTTGTTTTTGGCAACGTTTTACCTTATTCTGAGAGCAGGACTGAGACAGATGTTAGCTGCTGGGAAGTGCTTCAACGGCTATTTTACATTCTTTGTCACAGCTGTTGCAGCTGCTAAAGGGAAAAATGAATAGTTGACCTACACACCTGGTAGTTTGCAGCTCTTTGAATCTCCTGTCATATTAGTCGTTATTGAAAATGTTAGTCTTGATTCATGCTTATGTCATCTTGCCTGTAACTTAAGTAACAGCAGAGAGGGGCCTAAAGCTCCAGGTGTACACAGACTCCAGTTCAGCCTTACTTTAGCTAGAAGTCACCATTACCATTCAGAAGTTAACCTTTTTTTTCTCTTTATAGCAAGAATTTTTCTCCTTTTCCAAGGAAGCACTGCAAAAACAGAAGTTGCAAGCACAATCTCTGGCTACCACAGCTGCCATCAATGGCCACAGAAACTCCATATCCTAGTAGAAAAATCTGACTTGTTGGTATGGAAAATCACAATCTTTCAAAAGACAGTGGTAGAGGAGAGAGCGAAGATGAAAAGAGATTTAATCTATAAATAATATAGAATCTTTTCTGAGGAATAAGACTGAAAGTGGAAATAATGGCATTGTTTCTGGAGGATGGGAGAAGCACAAAGGGAAAGATTTCACAAAAGGAATCTCTTGCATAGTGTTGACTAGGGCTAATTCATCCTCTGATCTTTCAGTCAAAGGATCTGCCATGGAAAATATAAAGGACAAAAGTAAGCCTCTCACAAACATTGGGATAACAATGGGGTTTTTTTGTTTGTTGTTGCCTTTTTTTTTTTAATAATAATAATTTTATCTTGACTTAGTCTTCTTTCTTGTCTTTAGTGTATATGTCATTACAGCATTATTCCCACTATCTCAGAAAGGTCATGAACTCAAGAAGGAAACTATGTTGTGATAGTAGAGCCACGTTTCTTTAAAGTAAAAGTCAGAAAATAAGACGTATCAGAGAATAAGTGGATTTCAACTGATAAGTCACTTAATACCCTTCTTAAGGTTGCAGTTAGAAACAGGCTAGTAGTGATCAAATCAATGTTGTGTAGACCACTTGGAAAAGAAAAATATAATACATCATTCTATTTGGCAACCTTTAAAAAAGGCTATTTTAAAACCTTTATCAAATTAAACATAACATTAATGTTTTTTCTTCTACCTTAATCACCTCTGTGAAATCATCAAAGACAATGCAGTTTTCTTCCAACATTAGAACTGCACTGAACTGCCATTTTGATAAAGCCTTTCATATTAATCAATCTCTGTATTAATATCTTCATAGGATAAAACTGAGTTTCAAGTAAATGGTTCAGAAGTTTGTTCTTTCAAAAATCACAGGAACTGAGATTTTTGTCAAAACTAGCTTTCTAAAGGCATTCCT
>NW_008622238.1:32823-39841 GCF_000691845.1 Merops nubicus
TAGAACTTTTTTTCAGGAAATAAGTACATGTGATGAGAAAGCAGTGAATCAGCTCAGTTTTAAACAACTGCCCATCTGCTTAGAGATGTAGTAACAATCTGTAAAACTGAAACTTACTTTTTGAGGCATTTTATGTGGGTGCCTTTACTATTTTGATCTTTGACAACTTAAAGGTTAATTTCAGTAAGCATTCCCTCTCAAAGCTAATCAATTATACAATTTTTAATTATCCTGGGAAAATGCTAAAGCACTTTAATTGTCTTTTTATGGGAAAAGTGGAAATAATTTTAATTTTTCAATCACTAGTGACTCTTTCTGTGATGTAAAATAAATTTATCTGACTTGTTTGTTGATATTGAGGGTTTCTTTCTTTTAGTGGATAATATATATCAAACTACTTATATGAATGCTGGCAAAAACGTATTGATAACAGGTAGCATAAAATATTATTTACTTAATCCATTTTAAGATTTACTAATTCCTGATGGGATAATAAGGAAATATTTAGAACTAGAGCTGTAAAGGAAATGAATGTTACCACTTTTATATAACTTTACTGAAGTTTCAAGTATTTTCCCGTTGTGGAGTAAGCTACCCAAACCCTGGCAAAGAGTGTGAAAATGAGTGACAACCCAGAAGACCCAATGAGCTTCGAGAGATATTTCACTTGGAATGTAATATGCTGTTTCCCATTTCTGTTTTGCCAAATTCATTCTTTAGTTTGAACTCTAGGCATTCCTTTTCTAACTGAAAAGACTCGGTCATGTAGGTATTGGTTAGCCAAGGACATCTGCTTTATAGTATCTTTTCTGTCTTCTTATTTATTTATTTATTTATTTTTAATATTAGATATAGTGTTAACCAAAGCAGCATCTGATCTTTCCAGTTTGATTCAGATAATGATATGAACCCTAGACTCTGTAGTCATAAACTCTTCTTGGATCAGTGTTTTCCAAACTGTGAGTAAAATCATTATGTTTTTTTTTAAATGCCATCTAATTCTCTGTAGAACTGATTTTTGATTGTTGAGAGAGCATGATGACTTTATGATTTTTGTAGAGAACATTATGAAATTATGTTTTGTTAGATTTTTAGCATCTACTGCTTATGGACGTATCCTCTTTGAATGCAGTCTCAGGTTAAATATGACCAAGATCAAATTAATCCAATAAGGCAAACTTGGGTATTACCAGATGTTTTCATTCCTCCTTGATTCTGATAAAATAATTGCCTCAGTGCTATTAATGAAAACTAAGACATTTTATAATTAGTCTTTGCAAAAGTCCTTTTAAAAATATTATCTCTAATGCTAATGGAACAAAATATATTCTACTTCAAAAATGACAGCATTTTGTTGATGAATGAAAGGATCTATGCAAAAAAAAAGTTATGTAAAGCATTTTGGGATACTTGAAGAGGAAAGCTACTCAGTATACACCAGCTAGGTGGCTTATATCCAACATTGGTGTTTTTATTCCCTGAGGAGTCTGCCAGAGAACAAAGGCACCATCAGCTAAGGCTTACAAACCATGTAGAATAGAGGGTAAATTTCATTTTCCCAGCAAACATTGATTTTCAAGCCTTTGCAAATACTTTTTTTTCAGTCCTGAGGCTAGACTCTATCCTTGAAAGGATTTGAGGCTGAGTCATCAAATAACAGTCTTGGTCGTACATAAGATTATAATTATCATTGTATGTGCCTGAAATGCTGGGGTCTAAATACCTAGCCCTGAATCAGGGTTCATATATGGATGATGTCTACAACCAGGCAGGAAAGACCTTCCTGATTGGTTTTCACGCAGGGACTGGCCAACCTTGTGTAGGAACCAATTAGGAAATAACCACGAGGTGCCCCTGCTTTTAGGGCTAACATCAGGTGTCCCAGCATAAACGTTGGCTCTGCTTGTGAATGGGGGAGTTGTTTGTGTGGGCTTTCTGGTTGTTGGAGGGGCTTCCTGGCTGACCATTGTAGATAGAGCTCCCAGTGATGGCGGGACATCACCACAGCTGTGAGCAGAGGGAGGGTTGTATCTGTAATAGTGGCACTGGTTTCTTGCTGTTATGTGATTGGCATTGGACTGGCCACCTGGTTTCTAAGCTGATGTGTTCCTCTCTTCACTTCATCCTATGCTGAGAGTGAATGTATCAATCTCTTTGCTCCTCTGGTGGTTAGCTACCTCGTATCCTCCATGTGTAATTTAGAATCAGAAGGAAAGATCTGGCCTGTGTGCTGCTTACTGATGGCAGTATCGTTCCTGTTGGGGTATGCAGTCAGCAAAAGAGTGCCACATGAAAGTAAACATTTCAGTAAAAAGAATGTTGGTAAATAGATAAATTATTCTCCCACTGAATTTTATTATCTTTTCTGTTTTGAATCGTTATGGATGGATGCCCTTCCTTACAATGTTCACTTCTAAGTATTTTTTTGTTTTAGGAATGGACAGCTGAAAACCTAAAAAGCTCTTGGGGAAAGTCTTTTTACTGATAAACTTATTTTGAGAAGAAACAAAGATATCTTTAAATAAGGGGATACCCAACTATATTTCATTGAAACACACGGAAAACTGGCTTTCTTTTTTAGTAGCGTATGTGCTATGAGTAGGTGCATGTTAGACTTGGAATTAGATCTCCCCTGCAGGGAAACCTGCATGCTTCGTTGCCTCTCAAAATGCCTGTAGACCAACTCACGCAGCATGGGGAATTGGCAGGAAGTGCTAGAGACTTGTGTGTGGTTGCAGGGCTATGATCTCCTTGCAATTACGGAGACATGGTGGGATAGCTCACATGACTGGAATGTTGTCATGGATGGCTATGTACTTTTTGGGAAAGAGACCAGCAAGGAAAGGTGGTAAAGTTGGTTTTTTTTTTTATGTGAAAGAGCAACTGGAATCTATTGAGCTCTGCTTAGGGGGGGATGAAGAACAAGTCAAGAGCTTAGGTGTATGAATTTAGGGCAGTTTAACATGGGTGGTATTGTTGTGGGTGTTTACTATAGACCACCTGACCAGGAACAGAACATTGACAAAGTCTTCTACAGACAGCTAGAAGTAGTCTCATGATTACAGGCCCTGGTTCTCATGTGGGACTTCAACCACCCTGGTATTTTCTGGAAAGACAACATAGCAAGGCATGCACAGTCCAGGAGGTTCCTGCAGAACATTGATAACTTTTTGACACAGACGGTAGAGGAGCAAATGAGGACATGTGTGCTGCACCCTGTCCTAACAAACAAAGAAGGACTGTTTGGGGGTGTGAAGGCTGGAAGCAGCCCTGGCTGTGGTGACCATGAGGTAGTGGAGTTCAGTATCATGCATGGAAAAGGTGGGACAATAAGTAGGATTAGAATCCTGGACTTCAGGAGAGCTGAAGAATTAGGTCTTTAAAGACTTACTTGAAGGCATCCCCTGTGTTAGGGCTCCAGAAGGCAGTGGGGCCCAAGAGAGCTGGTTAATATTCAAGTACCATTTTCTCTAAGTTCAACATCCGTGCATCCCTATGAATAAGATATCAAGCAAAGGAGGTGAGAGACCTGCATGTGTGAGGAAGTAGCTTGTGGAAAAACAGAAATGGAAGAACAAAGTTAACAGAATGTATAAAAAGAAACTGGCCACTTGAGAGGAATGGGGGAATGTTGTGAGAGTCTGAAGGGATGCAACAAGGAAGTCTAAAGGCCAACTTGTAATTAAATCTAGTAAGGGATGTCAAGGACAAGAAGAAGGCCATCTTCAAGTACATCATTAGCAAAAGAAAGACTAGGGAAAATGCGGGCCTATTGGTGAACGAGGTGTGTGCCCTAGTGGTGGAAGATACAGAGAAGGTGGAGTTACTGAATGCTTTCTTTACTTCTGTCTTTACTGTTAAGACCAGCCCTCAGGAATCCCAGAGCCTGAAGGTGAGACAGAAAGTCTGGACTTTGTCTTGGCTGATGAGGATTGGTTTAGAAATCACTCAGGTAAATTAGACACCCACAGATTCATGGACTCCAATGGGATGCACCCATGAGTGCTGAGGCAGCTGGCGGATGTTATTGCTAAGCCACTGTCCATCATTTTTGAAAGGTCATGGAGAATGGGAGAGGTGCCTGAGGACTGTGGGAAAGCCAGTGTCACTCCAGTGACATTCAAGTGACTCCAGTGACAAATCAAATGGTTCTTGAGGACAAAAAATAAATAATCAAAGTGGTCTATAACTCCTTAGTGTTCAAAAATCCACCCACATTATTTCAGGATGATTTTTAAGACTAAACTTCATGTGCCCAACCTGGGGGACATTTACTTGTCATCTTGTAGAAATATTTTACAGGGAAATACATAATACATTTTCCTTTCTTCCTGAAATAATGTAAAAAGAGATTGGCAAAAAAAAATTGAGTCATAGCTAACATATGGTCACCTGTTCCAAGAAGAAAAAAGAACTTACTAAGTAGGTTACAGAATTTGCAGATTTTTTGTTTGAATATATTTATTTTACATAGACTCACTTCTTGTTCTAAGCCAGATATTTCATTCTGTGCTATCTGCCTTGATGAGGTTAATACAGATATAAATGTAAATTTCATTTTCTCTTTTTGAAGTACATGTCATAATGAGATTATCTGTAAACTGATCTTTGTTATCTGTCCACCCTTGTTAGCTTCCTGCTGCCAGGTGCCAAATAGATGCAAGCCTTATCTTTTCAATTTGTGTCAGTGTGAACACATGAATACTGTTTGCCTAATAATTTTCTTCTTAAAGTCTTATCCTCTTCCACCAGTTAGCAGTTAGTTTTTCTTAAAGTATTATACACTATGTGGTGGGTTAACACACTATTAATTTGAAATTTTTACAAAAAATTGTAACAACTAAGAGCTAGGCAGAAGTGCCTATGTTTTTATATCTGCAAAGAAATAATCAGTACTTAAAAATAAACAATAATTTTAAAAAAATGCTTTAAAAATGTGTGCAGTAGAGAAGGTACATCAAGCCATTACTTACCAGGTCAGAATGGACCATTTGTCCTGCCAATATTGATTACTCTCCTATGTGGCCCAACCTCTGCTCCCCAACTCTCATCTTCAGGGAGCTTTTAATTCAAATTGGGACAACCCTGGAAAGTGCTTGGACATAGAAGTCTCCCCTTTAGATGTTCCTCAAAAGGAAAAAAAAAATAGATTAATAATTTTTAGTAGAGTTGAAGACACAGCTCAGTGCATGATTGTCTGTACCTATTCCCCCTACAGACACCTATGGTTCAGGTACACAAACTTTGCACCTGTGGAAGTGTGTCTCTTATACAGATTATTTTCTAGAAGGACTGCTTGGAGGCAGACTTCAGGCAGGGCGGTTCAACAGGTACTGTGAGCTTTCTTAAAGCTTGTTGAGGATAACTCGGTACTGGGATTGGCTTTCACATCTTGTGAATCCATCCTTGTATCAGCTGAGACACAAAGAGAGGGTGCGTGGGCAGGAGGGATAATGCAGGTACCTTGCTGTCCTTGCTATGGCATTGTCTGGGCAGGCTGTGGACCTGACAGTCATGGGGCACTACTGGGACTGTTGTGGGCACAGAGATTTGAATTTCAAGGCTAGATCAGGTTGCTCAGAATCCTGTACTATCAAGTAATGAATATGGCTCGTAACCATGCAGAGACGTCCCTTAGTTGGTGCTACAGTAGCTGGCAGCAGGTGTGGGAAGTTTCCTCTTCAAGTCTGCAACTGATAACTTCTGAGTTCAAGAAGGATTTTTGTTTTTTTCCCCACATCACTTTGGGACTTTTCTCGTGTCATCAGAAGTGTAGTGGCAGAACAGTTAAACTAGTACACCTAGCTGCCCCTGATCTCTATAGCATTTTTCTAGGGTACCTTAGGTCTTCACAGATTTTACCTTTTGTACTAAAATTTATTGAGCTTGTTATAGTGATGTGGGATGTGTTTCTCGTTTCTTACATGTGGATGAAATATTCTCTGGGCTTTCTTACTCTGTCATTCCCTATAAGCTTTGGGGAAAGGACAAGGCTGAGAACTAGAAACTTAGATGGCCTCTGATAATTATGTGGTCCTATATACAATGGAAAACATTTTTAAGAGAAGATTTCCAGTAAAATAATGTGTGCTAGCATTTATTATATTTTCAAGAGAGGTTTTGTGACAGCACTGCAAGCTGAGTCTTTCTAAATTCTTCCTTTACACACCAAAATAACTGAAGGGGTTCTAGAACTCAGGGGTTACTTAGCAGGAGACCATGGATTATTTTCTAAAATAGAGAAAACACAAAGGTACTCGAAGGTGATTAAAAAAGGGCCATCACAGACAAATCTTCTTTGTTGGGGTTGTCTTTGCAAGACGTATCTCCTGGATTTGTTTTTAAACCCTGAATTAAGTGTCTTTCTAGGTAGCAGCAGATAATCTTTGCAGGAATTTTGTCCCTCCACTCCTTCGGAGAACTCATAGACTGCTTGCTCCTTACTCTTTTGAGGAGATCCATATCCATTGCTTTGTAAATTACACTCCTCGGGAGCTCTCATTTCTTGTGCTTTCATAGAATCATAGAATCCTTTAGGTTGGAAGAGACCTTTAAGATCATCAAGTCCAACCATTAAACCATTACTACTAAGTCCTCTGCCAAAACAGATCAGAATCTGTCAGGGTTGGAAGGGACCACAAGGATCACCCAGTTCCAACCCCTCTGCCATGAGCAGGGACACCTCACACTAGATCAGGCTGCCCAGAGCCTCATCCAGCCTGGCCTTAAAGACCCCCAGGGATGGGGCCTCAACCACCTCCCTGGGCAACCCATTCCAGGGTCTCACCACTCTCATGGGGAAGAACTTCTTCCTCATGTCCAGCCTGAATCTGCCCACTTCCAGCTTTGCCCCATTCCGTCACAACAGGCCCTGCTAACAAGATTGTACCCATCTTTCTTATAGACCCCCTTTAAGTACTGAAAGGCTGCAGTGAGGTCTCCTCAGAGCTTCCTCTTCTCCAGGCTGAACAACCCCAACTCTCTCAGCCTCTCTTCACAGGAGAGCTGCTCCAGCCCT
>NW_008622239.1:0-674 GCF_000691845.1 Merops nubicus
TTGGAAATTTAAACAGAGCATTTTCATAGTGCAGTATGTAAAAGAAATATCAGTACGTGTCTTTTTAGACTTTATTTTGGAGATTAGCGAATTACGGTTCCTTCACATACTGTCCGCGTTCTGTTATGGCTTGTTTTCACTGTTTATCTGAGTTATCGGGTTTTGCTGCTTGTTGAAGATCGCCACTTTTCTTTGGGGTTTGTCACTGATTTATGTCATGCTGAAATGGACAGCAAAATGCTCTAGGTACTACCATTGCTATATCGTGGATTTTGTTACTAATAATACTTTCAGTTTTACCTCAAGAAGTTATACTTCTCCTCACTGTGTTAATCTGACTCCACTAGATTCTGATATTCCATTTCATTTTGAGGATATTCAATATTATTAGAGTTATAAAAAAAAATGTTATTTGCATCATTACCATTGAATTTATTTTTTGTTTGGTTTTTTTTCCAATTAATGTTTGTGGGGAACAGCCCATTTTCTCTTTCCCCCACATAAGACTAAACAAAATGCCTTCCAAGCCAGCAGAGCAAGCGAAGTGCCTTTTTGCTGATTTAGCCAAGGACAAACTGAGACGGACTCAGATAAGAGCATAACATGAACTGGCAGAAAAACAGATAACAGGCTAAAGGACTGATTCTGATAGAGTATGCATCTGGCCAACGCCA
>NW_008622239.1:947-1975 GCF_000691845.1 Merops nubicus
CCCCCGGACCGCCTGCCAAGCCACATTCTCATTACAGAAGGACGGTAAGGCAAAGACACACATATCCACACATACACATACTTTCTAACATTTCTGCCAGGCTCAACTCCTATCCTTTTCTCCTTTTCCTCCATTGCTTCTAAACCTCTGCCTCGGAGAGTATACTTACCAGACCATAGTACCCTTGTCTTTCCTTTTTGATATACTTAGACTACCTAAGACTACTAGACTACTATCAGCCTGCAACAATGTTGTAATGTAGTGTCAGATTAGGAATTAGTACAGGTGTATGTTTCGGGCAGCCACCTCAACCTATAAAGTGTATGTGTTGCAGGCTGATATTAGTGGGTATCGACTGTCAGGATGCTTCCGTGACTTCCCTCTCCCCCCAAACAGGGAGGTTTCTGAATAAGACCGAGGGTGCACACATGGCGCTCACCTCTCACAGAGGAACAGTCACTATGGGACCGTATCTTAGAGGGTAGATTGCAATACTCCCTCACCACGCTCACAAATTGTTACCAAGACCAATTATTAATGTACGAATTATTCGGTTTATTAAAAGTCTACACAAATTGAGGGGCCAAGGTTCAGTAAAGGTAGTCTAAGTATATCAAAAAGGAAAGTCAAGGGTACTATGGTCTGGTAAGTGAACACACACCCCCACACACACCCCTGAGGGAGAGGTATAAAATCAATGAAGAGCAGCTAGAAGAATGTATTCTAAGCTTACGACCCTGGACTTTGGGCGTGCAGACTTTGATCGCTTCAGGGATCTGCTGGCCAAAGTATCGTGGGATGAAGCCCTAGAGGGAAGAGGGACCCAGTGGCATCTACCTGGATTGTAGGGAAGCCAGGCACCCAGAGATGGAGTCATTGACCAAGCACTTGTGAGAAAGGCCCACATAGTCAGCGTCTGGAGGCGACTCCTGTCAGCCATAAAGACCAGGTATCCCTTTAGGGGTATCCCTTTTGCTGCCCGAGCAAATGGACCTCCATGTAAAAAGGTATTAACTACCTGAGGGAAT
>NW_008622240.1:0-2210 GCF_000691845.1 Merops nubicus
CTGAAACTTTGGGGAAAGAATTCTCGCAAGTTTTTCCAAAACCCGCCGAGGAGGTCGGACATTGTAGTCTTCAAAAGCCAAGAATGAGGGCTTGCTTCACACACCCATGTAGCAAGTGACAGGACAAAAGGAAATGGTCTCAATTTGTGTCAAGGGAGGTTTTAAGCTGTTTGTGAGAAACAAATCATTCCTCAAAGGGTTGTCAAGCTCCGGACCAGTCTGCCCAGAACAGTGGTGGAGTCCCCATCCTTGGAGGAATTGAAAAGCTGTGTAGATGTGGTGCTAATGGATGTGGTTTAGTGGTGACCTGGCAGTACTGGGTGAGTGGTTGGACTTGATGGGCTTGAAGGTCTCTTCCAACTGGAACGATTCCACGATTCCATGATTTGGTGCTAGAGCCAGAAAGACATCCCATTTCCTTGTCTAAATTAGCACAATTAGGTTAAAAATCACCACCGTTGATCTACAGCTCTTGCTGACAACACTCTTGAGACACTCCCTTCCACAGCTACTCCAAGCTTTATCTAAAGGGAGCTGCTATGTAAAAATGATGTTCTTTTATCAGCCCCAGGTTCTTTTTAAAGGCTGTTGAGTACTTTGCTTCAGTGTTTGCAAGAGTTCTGTGGCCTTTTGAAATTTTTCAGAGCTGCTGTGGTGATATAGAGAGATATTGAGGTGGAGCTGGTGAAAGACAGAATTGAAAGCCCCAGTCAACAAAATGAAAAAAATCTGTGTTTTATTGTGACTTAACAACCTTTCTGAGTTGAACCATTTTCTCTTCATGTAGGCATTTTACATTTAAGTCTTATACCTCCTGAGAGGTTCACAAATGTTAGGAAGCATAACTGATGTCAAGAGATATGTTATGTGATGTCTGTCTTTCTGCACTGCCTGTTCCTTTAAGAATTTCTTGTATGTATGTGTCTTAGCCAATACCAATCTAAAACGCCCTGGTACATGTGCCTTTACTGTGAGCTTCAGGTGGAAGTTTATACTAGCTGAATTTTGTTACACACACTTATTGATTGAAAGCATAGCCAAGCACTTTAAAAAAATGAAGTGTAATGATAAATGTGGCACTGACAGAGAGAAAAGCAGTGGAGGAGCTCCAGGTCCCAAAAGACATATTGTGCTACAGAAATGAAGAGCAGCTTTCTTCTCTGGGGAAGACTCAACTAGTGTGAACCAGGGTACTGGTCACTTCTGTACATGTCCCTCCAGTGCCAGTGTCAGAAAATGGAGAACACCTTTAGTATGATGTACACACATGGTTACTGGTCTTGACAGATCTGAGCTTTTCCTTTGTGCTCTTTGATTCTGGGCTTTGTCTTGAAGCAGAATCCTATCAAGTGGGCAACTGCTTGTGCATGGTGACATTACTTGTGGCTACATCCCCTTCAGTTCCCACTGCAAACCAACAGAGCCAGCATGTCTGCTAGAGATTCTTGGCATGGGTTTCTCCCAAGTAAAAAAATCCTCATGTGCCTTCTAACCTGCAGTGATGATGGTTTCAATGTAAATAAGTAGCTGGTTGCCTCATCAGCCTGTGGGCTATGGATGGAAATGGTTTAAACTGCCTGTCTGCCTTGAGTATATCTCCAGAACATAGCCCAGCAATGTGCCGGTGGGTAACTGGGGCTTGCAGCTGCTGTTGGTGTGCATACAGAATGTCCAGGCTGAATTTCATATTCTCCTTCTATTTTTTCATAGGAAACTTTGCTGCTGAAAAATACCAAACGTCATCTGAATAAATTATTTCTAACACACTCTTTCTATGAAGCCAAATTCTGCTCCAAGCCTTGGACTCTGAAGAGGAAGCCTAACTTCATGTCTTTCAACTCTAGACAGACTTTCTTTAGGCTGTTAACTTTTTTAATGCTTCTTTGAACATAATCCCTCTGTGTCCCAAGGCAATCATGCTTAATGTTCAGCAACAAAGTGAATTTAACATGTTAAAATTGTGGCCTAATCTGGTATACCTGCCATGTGACAGATGTGAGGCAGCATAAAATATGCTAAATATTTTAGTTGCGTGTGTGATGGAAGAGCAACATACTCCTAATTTATTTATTGTAGGTTTTTTTGACAGTTTCTGTCATGGATTCTTGCTTCTGCTTCTCATTTTACCCATAAACAAAATAAATCTTAAAAATTAAGATATCTTTGGGTGCTACGAAACCCCTTCATATTGTGTTTTTCCAAGCAGGAAT
>NW_008622240.1:2241-13083 GCF_000691845.1 Merops nubicus
ATGGATAGTGATAGCACCACGCTTTGATGCTGACAGAAGTATTTTAGGTGTTATCTAACAATAAAACCACTTATAAATCATCTTTGCTGGAGGAGACCAATGTTATTCAAACAGACATACTATACCTGCTATTTCCTTTAGCAGAATTCACACTGCAGTTTCTAAAGCAATTTTCTTTTTTCCTGTTGTGTGTAAAATCAGGCTGTAGGCTCACAATTAATTGCTGAATTTAGGGGTGAGGTGTAGGTAGCTTTTTGATAAAGTCTACTAGGCAGCCTCAGTGGGCAAACAGCAGCTTTTGCAGGAAAACCAGATGCTCCTTTCAGGATGATCATAGGAAGGAAAAAGGAGATAATTCAAGATGAGTCATCACAGATATATTTCAGAGATGTCCCTAGAAAGGGTATAGTACCTTGAGTGTGAGAGGTGAGCAGTAATATTGAATATTTACCACATACATAAATCCTATAGATTTTAGAAGATTTAATGGGGGGGGGAGATGATTTCTTGTCTGCAAATTGCAAGATTCAAAGTTATGGAAGCTTTATTCCAAGAACTGGAAGCTGGACCTGGTTGGGCCCGTTTTCAATGGATGCTGAGCATCTGCCCTCTTAAAGAGACGCTTCTCCTTGTCAATTAGGTTGCAGCCTTCCAGGAGGTGTAGTCAGTAGGTTGATTCCCACTTCTGCTTTCCTTACTCTGTTTGCAGTTAGGGGAACACTCTCCTGGAGACAAATCTAAAGCAGTAGGTGATAGTGGGCTTAATTACTGGGCAACATGAAATGGTTATTTCAAGTGTATTTAATTTTATTTTTAAAATGAGTTTTCTTGGGGAAGATGGTGCATCCCTCATACTCAGTAACTGCATTCTCTGATGGGCCTGGAATGGAAACCAAGGCAGCATCTGAGCTTGCAGATAGATGAGCATTGACCAAATAACTGAGCCGGGGGAAGAGTTCCTACCCATAATTGTGTCTGCAGCTGGGTGCCACACAACTGGAGCTTTTCAGTCATTCTTATTTGGTAGCGGAGCTGCTCCTCTGAGTGCTCCCTTACATGCCTTAGTCAAAATATGATAGGATGCTTTCAAAAGTTCAGGTCAGATTTATTAACAAACTGCTTGGGCAGTCCATCAGCCCATCTTCAGCTGGGGAAGGGTGGCTACACCCTCTCAGAGGTGGTTTTCTTGGCTTTTGCCATGGGAATCCACTGGTCACTGCTCTACTTTGGGCTTGAATTTGTTACTCATAGCAGCAACAAATGGAGATTGGAAAGTGAACCTTTTGCCCCACCTTGAAGCTAAGGTAGTATAAAAAGTGCCACTCTTGACTTTGTGTTTGTGGAATGTTGAAAATAATGAGATTTTGGCCCAGCTGGCACCCTCTTGGCTGCTCCGGTAACAGTGAGAAAAAATTATAAACTGACCAGATACAGACAATGGCCTTCATAACAACAAATGGTTGCAAAGTTAAAGTAGATACAACCAATTGAACCCTAATACGATCACACAAGCTACGGTTTTTTTCCCTTTCAAACTCATGATCCTGTTGCCAGGGCCCGTGAGGAGCCAACAAGGTCTGAGTGAGATCGGTTTAAAGGGGAACATTGTCCACTGGGTCTGAGCTGAGACACGCTGAAGAGACAAGCCAGCCCTCAGATAGGACCTACAGGCTGTGGCCACCCAGCTTCCTAGCATATATATTTATTAGTGATTTTCAGGAAAATGAGCTTTCCTTCTCTTTGCCTCCCCTTACTTACGTCAGTCACTAAAAAAATGTACACGGCTTATTTGAAGACTTTGCCAGTTTTGGCATTTGTACTTAGGCTGACAAAATGCTGGTCCATGCAGAGCACTGGCGGAACATCATTCTGACAGCCCATTGAGTTTTAAATTTCCAAACTTTCCTGGTTAATGTACCGTGGGCTCGGGCTGCTGCCTCCTCCCCTTGACTCCAGCGCCAAGGCCAGGAGCCACCGGCTGCTGGCACACGTGCCCGGGGGTGGCTCTTTGTAGCCAGCAGCACCCCAGCACCCCGGCTGCCACCCCTCCTTGTGACATCAGTGTGATGATAGGAAAGGGTTCTTTTGGGTTGCTTTTTTCTGTTCATGTAGGCTCCTACTGTGGCTATTCTCATAGCTATCATCTATCTTGGAAAATGTTACATTAAATGTTTCCTGAAAAGCCAACAATAAATAAAAGTAACCCCCCTCCACTAGTCCTGCTTTCATAATCCTGTAAAATTATTTTCATAAAATAATCAAAGCAGAATGTGGAAATACAAAAGAAGCATGCCAGAAACCCCTGGAGAAGCCTGTGACTTACAAAGGAAAAGGATGAGCTGGAAAAGTAACGTATCATAAACTACTGCCTGTTAAGTAACACACACTAGGTGAAGAACTTAAGAAAAAATCGTTTTTTGAGCATGTTTGTGGAAGCTTTCTATGAAAGCGAGAAGCTTGAAAGCAGCACATGCACAATGTTTCATGCTAGCTGAATGATGGGACTGAGTACAACTGCAGCTCTCCACCAACAAAAGATGGTAGATTGATACCTTAATGTTCTCTAGACTTGTTTTATGATACTGTCTGCTTAGAAGCTTGTATTTTATTGTTTAATTGCAGAAATTCAAATCTATGTCTTTTTGTTCCCCCATGAAGCCCCATCTCCAACAATTCTATAAACTAGTGTTGCAGCAGTTCTATGAAATAGGTCAAAGCCTCTCTTTTCTTTGTTTTCTAGTTTTCGATGTCTTACCTTCCCTGGTCCAAAAAAAACCCCAAAACAAGCAAACAACCAAACCAAACCAAATAAAGCAAAACAAAACCTCAGCAAAAAACCATCAACAGCACTGAAATAAAACCCCAAACCAGAAAAGAACAAAAGCATAATATAGATAGTACAGATTAGCAATAAATCTTTATTAATATATTTGTAGCTGATTGAGACCTCACCCTCTTTATTTTTTAATTTTAAAAGGACCTTTTGCTGTCATTTCACTTACTGCTCAAGATTACCAATATCTCATTCACTCATTTATTTGGTCAGAGCTGGAAATCTTGGAGTTATCTTTTCTAACACATTATTCTTGAAATAAAAAAAAAAAAAAATGCCAGAGGGCTGAACAGAGCTGATAAAGAATCAGGTTAACACTGTGGGGTGTTAGTAGCAGAGTTTTCCAGGCTGGCTTTTGGGTGGGAGTGTATTTACTCTTGCTGCAGAAGCAGCGAGTTTTGTTGTTGTTGGGGTTTTTTTGTTGTTTGTTGCTGTCCTGTGAGCCAGCTACAAGCGTGGGCTTGGCTGACGTGAGACACTGGAGGAAATAAAATCTCTTAATTACTAGTAATCTTTCTCACCTTAACGTGCCCTTTGTGTAACATAATATTTACTGCTAAAGCCGTGCCCTGGGCAGTTATTCTGTGTAATAATGAAAGTGAAACAATCCCACATAGATGATGAGTAATTCCCTGGTGAGCACCCATTCTGCTCTATCTCTCTGCATCCCAATGACTCTTCAGTGGCCTCCCCTGCAGACCTCCCACCCCCAGGCAAGCTGCAACAGTGAAGATTCAGCTGTGCAAGAACAAACTTTTCTCTCTGGCTTGTTCCCATCTTGCACTCTCTTATTTCAGATGGGACATTGGACCTGATCACTGGGATCAGCTTTTGGAAGCTCAGTGTCTTCAATGGCAAGTTGGGATAGAAGGAAGGTTTCATTCACTTCAGGTAGTGTGGGAAGCTTGAGGTAGAGTGGTTTTCAACTAAAATCTGAGTCTGATTTTGTAATTTTGAAGCAGATCCTGACAGGCAAGTTCTGGCACACTACAGCAGGAGCAACCAGGCTGGGAAAGGTCACCCTTAGTTCCCTGGACCAAAAATGAGTCTGGGAGAAGCTGTGAAGTAAAGGTCATGTGTTACTGCTGTGTGACAGTTGGTAAAGAGCAGGTTAAACCCCACCGAGCTCTGTCCCTTCTAGGGTCCAGTTAGTTGCCCACAGTGTGAACTGGTGTGTCTCTCCAAGTGTTTTGATTAATGATTCTGGTCATTCATTCAGTGAAATATTTGCAGTGCAGTGTAGTGAACTGAAATGACCTAAAAAGAATTCCCTAACACAACCTGACGCTCTGGCTTGTACTCAGAGAGAGATTTACTGTTTTACTCATAGAAGATCTTCATCAAAATGCTCCTCCGTCATTCCAGGGTAGCTAGTTCCATTCCTAAAATACCAAATAGCTTCATATACATGAAGTCAAATTTAACGGCTTCAGAAGATGAGTGTGTTGGGACAGAAACTGAGCAGGGGGTCAAAGTCTTGACTGTATTGGCTGGAGATAATGGATTATGTGTGGAGACAGTCATCTGTTGATGATCCTAGAGGACTTTTCCAACCATAGTGATTCCATGATCTGCAGGAAGGGCAGCGATGAGGAAGCAGCTGGATGTTCACATAGGATAGTGCCAGTGATGTTTGGAAAATCTTTCTATAGGCTAAAAGTAGCCTCTTGGGCTTTTAGATGTTAAACTTGTTTAGATGTTCCCAGGTTACTTTGGACTAATTATAGTGAACAGAAATTACATTGATGTAATGTAATAGGGCAGTGACTTGTTTAATTCAGTTTTATTCCCCTTCCAGCACCAGTGAATATTCAGTTTGGTGAAGTGTAGAAGAGAATACAGCCCAAAACTTAACATCTACATTTAGACTGTTTTCTACTCACTGTTACTTTAAAATGCTTATAAACAGCTCCTTATATCCCAAACTATGTAAGGCAGCTATTCCAATATGACTAAAGCACCACTGGTGGCAAAACACATTAATTTTTGTCCTGGTGACAATGGCTGATCCATCCTGTCCTGCTCTTAGGCAGTGTTGGACACATTTAGCACCATCGTGTACTTATGACTCACAAAATAACTCACAGGATTACTTCAGCCTGTTTGATATTCCAAAATAGTAACTGAATATTTCCCACTGATTCCTGACAACTTTCCCACAAGGGTTGGAAACTGGGGCTTATTCTGTCCTACCTGCTGAAGGACATGTGTCCAGTTAGCTCATGAGCTTGGGGCTGCTTGGAGTAATGACTTGTGTGTTTGGGCAGGAGAATGTAGCAAAACTGCAACAACATAGCTCTGTAGCCCTAAAAAATGAATTGGCTTTTTTTTGTGAAACTAGAAGAAAATTGTTCATTGCCTAGAAGTTGTCAATAGGAGTGGCAGAATTATTGACTGGCTTCAACTTGCAGAGGCAGGTATGAGAAGAAGTACTGAAGACACAGGCTATGATCATGAGGGAGGGAGGGCAGAAGTGAGCACTGCACCTTCAGAGCCTCTCTAGACACTGTTTATATATGAACATAATTATAAGCATAACATGTTTTGTTGTTTGTTTTGGTTGGTGGGGAGAGAGTTGAGGTTTTCATGTTGGTGTTTCTCTCCCCCCTCCCCCTCCAAGTTTATAATTCTGAGCAGTATGAGAAGCTGGGAAAGGTGGGGAGGGTGGGTGAGAAGTAAAAAGACCCTTTAGAATATAAAGCCTGGTGCTTTCCTCCTTGCTCTGATGGTTAAATCATTGTACTATTCTCATCCTAAATCCAAAACACAGTACTACAACAGCTACCAGGAAGAAAATTAACTCTTATCTCAGCCCAGCCAGGTCAGGCAGATTCTGAAACACCAAGAGCAGCAGCTACAGCTGGCTTGTGCTCCGCTTCGAGTTGATCAGTTCAGATTCCTGGGAAATAAGGCTTTTGTGCCGGTGCTTTCTGCATCATGTCCATTTTTTTTTGGTGGTTTTGTAGGTAGCTGCACAATGAATTTCAGCCTCCTCTTCTATCCTGAAGTGGAAGAGCCCAAGATGTCAATGTCCAAATGTTTTAGTGCAGCCCATGTCTGTGGCTCCCAGCTGGGTTCAGTGGCAGCTGCCAAGTGTGGTTGTGACTCTGAAGGGGTGTCGGCAGGCAGGAGATGCCACCCTGTGCTTACTTCCAGGCTACGGGAAGCATGAGATGTCTGCACCTGAGTGCTTTAGCTGTGCCTTTTGGGTTATAACCCCAAGAACCAGCCAACAGCAGGAGCCAAGTAATTTTAATAGTTAATTGTAATGCTATTGTGGCCTGAGCGGAACAAAACAGAAATTATCAGGCTTAAAACAAACAAACAAAAACCCCCAAAAGCAATACAGTTATTTTAGAATAAAGGCACATGTAGCTGAACTAATACTCCTGACGAGCAAGGACATGGCTTTCTCTCAGGGCATCCTGCAGTCCTGTAGGGAAGAAGTGACCTTATTTGCGTTTTTCTTTATCGAATTGCTGATGGGATTTCTGCAGCATGGCAAGAACAAATTCCTCCAGGAGAGCATGGAAATATCACAGCACTAACGCAATAGCTTTCAAGTAGGTGCTGTTTCCTCAGCCACCCTTTGCCCCTTGCAGGGCCAGCTGCCCAGCACTGACTGACGGGACTCTCAGCTCTTGTCTTACAATGTGTTGTGAAAGCAGCAGGAGACTATCGCTACAAGGCCCAACCACTAAAGACAGTTTCATTTCTCCTCTGTATTTCGAAAGCACCACATTTGCTCCTTCCCCCCCATTTCCAGAATAATCTGTGCTCTTCCCTACCTGCTGGTGAGGGAGATGTTGGGATAAAGGTTGGACTGGGTGATCCTAGAGGTCCTTTCCAACCATAGTGAGTCTATGATTCCTGCCCTTCACTCCCCAGCCTTGTTTAAAAGCAGAAGGATCAGCCATGCCTTGTGGCACATCTGAGTTCTCCATCCTAAGGTCAGCATTGGGAATTTGAAGTCTGACGGTTTTAGATGCCTCTATCAGGAGCACTTTCAATTCTAATCATGTTCTCTAAATTGCTTAGACGCTTTCCCAGCATGATGTCTTGCTCCAATTTTATAGTTAGATAATTAAATCCAGAGCACAGCCACAGATGTAAGGCAGACTGCTGGGCAACGTGCTTGACATCTTCTCACACTTTAATGGCAGCTGATAGAAGGAACAACTATCTTTATTTTTTTGGTAGAAATGTATCATTTAGTACAAGATCCCTGATTCAGCAGCCCCTTGGTTCCACCCTGGGGTGGTAATGGCTCCTTGGTAATGGCTTGGAAATCAGTGGCTTCAGGTGCAGCAGTTCATACCCTGAAGTATCAGCAGAAACGTGCCCGAGGAACATTCATTTTAAAATCCCAACTTTTCTCTAGGGCCTTCTTGGAGAAGGTTTAAAGTAGCAAGATGCCAGGTAGGGCTGTTAACTGTCACCTTTTAAGCTTTCTGTATAATGTATGCACATGCTAAGTAAATTACAGAAATGGCAGTATGGATTAATTATACACCTCATGAGCCTGATACAGCATTTTGATATTTAAAGGATATATTTTATTATATAGAGCGATGAGGCTGAATGATTCACATCCACTGTGAGGCTGCACCAAAAGCAGCATGGCCAGCAGGTCAAGAGGGGGGATTCTCCTCTTCTACTCTATTCTCATGAGACCCCACCTGGAGCACTGTGTCCAGCTCTGGAGACCCCAACACAAGGAGGACATGGACCTCCTGGAGTGGGGCCAGAGAAGGCCATGAAGATGATGCTGGAATCCCTCTGCTGTGAGGCCAGGCTGAGAGAGTTGGGGTTGTTCAGCCTGGAGAAGAGAAGGCTCTGGGGAGACCTTCTCCCCACCTTCCAGTATCTGAAGGGGGCCTGCAAGAATGCTGGGGAGGGACTTCTTACAAGGGCTTGTAGTGATAGGACAAGGGGTAATGGCTTCAAATTGGAAGAGGGGAGATTTAGATTAGATGGAAGGAAGAAGTTCTTCACTCTGAGAGTGTGAGAAACTGGCACAGGTTGTCTAGGGACGTTGTGGATGCTCCATTACTGTCAGGTGTTCAAGACCAGGTTGGATGGGACTCTGAGCAATCTGGTCTAGCTGCTGCTGTCCCTGTTCACTGCAGGGGGCTTGGATGAGATGACCTTTTAAGAGGTCCCTTCCAGCCCAAACTGCTCTATAATATGTATCAAAATATATGAAACATTTAGAACTTGCTTCACAGAAAATAACATGCCTTGGTTTTGTCCAAGGAAGGACTGCAAAATTCTCAATTTAATGTATAATATAACCTTTATTCTTTTTCCTCTAAACTCTTGGAAACTTACATAACAATCGTGCTTTAATTATGACACCATTTATAGACATTTAAAATGCATCTTAATTTATAAATATTTTACATTTGGTCCATAGAACAGGTTGCAATTTACTAAATAATACTGTACTCTTTTAAACAGGCTCTGTATATATTTTTGAATATGTATATATTACATATATATTTTTATATAGAGATAGATTTGCGTGGTGTTCAGATATTTCCTTACTGCAAAAAGCATATATGATCATACAATAATCTTTTTTTTTTTTTTTCAGGGCAAGTACTACAAAAAAAGATACAGCTATTCACAGTTTACACACAGTAGTTCTACAACACTATTTTGTGCTATATGGTACGTTTGTACAGCTTTTTGCTAAAGAGCAGGTCTGTCAAACATCTGTCATAATTGTTTACAATCAAACATTAAATACTGCATTTTTCTTAGAACAACATGGGACTTGATTACATTAAACAATAAAGTTGGAGTTTTTATCCTTAGTCTAATGAAATTCACAATGATGATGCGCATGTATCATGTAGAATGTTGGTGTGGGATGGACAGGTTTCTTCTAAATCCCAAAGACTTACAGGACTTTTGCATTTCAGCTGCAGCCAGTTAGGATGTCGCTTAGATGTCACAATATTTTACAGCTGATCTATGTATGAAACGGTTTAGAACCTACCAAACATACTCTGAGATTTCATGATGTAGTTTGAAATACATGTGTATTATATATATATATTATTTCTACAATAATGTGCTTGACATTCTGAGAATAATACCTTATTGCAAGAATGTTTGTCACCTTCAGACAAAAACAACAAAAAACCCAACATTCACAGTTAACATGTTTTTCACGTAGTATTTCTACATAAATTGTGCTATCTAACATTGTACGTTGCACAAAAATTTGCTGAAAAGCATGTTTCATTGCACAGTTCTGTCACAGTCATTTACAATCAGACATCAGCTACTGCATTTTCCATAATCGTTTGTGTCCGTCGGATAGCTGCCAAACGAGAAATGCCGTACAGGGCTCACCGCTGCACTTTCCACACAGGGAAACAAAATGCCATGAGCCAAAAGGACTTGTGAGCTATGTGGCAAATGCAGACCAAGCCCAGAGTGGAGATGCTTGCATTACTGAAATCATTTTCCCCCTGCCTTCGTCACCACAAATGTGTAAATGAAAAGGAAACTGTCTTCAAAGTGCTAGGGATCCCTATTTTGCATTTTGTTTATTAGAAACTCTTCAAGTCCTTGAACAGATTAAAAAGAACAGTTGTGAATTAAACCCTAAATTAGGACTACAAGGACAAGCTTCAATCTTTAAGCCATTGTTTTGGTTTCTATTTTGGTGGCAATGCAATAACAGTAGAATAATAACAGCGTAATAAATGCTCAAGGGCTCCGAGCTTGAATTACAAATACTTTGTATTTCTTTTACTCCTGGAAATCTTTAAAAGCTCTTGGATGGTAATTCTCCTTTTGCTAAAAAAAATAAAAAAAAATAAAAAAAATTAGAAGTTATATTTGTGCCTCTAACAGCTGCGATCCACATTGCAGCGATTCCAAAAGATATGTTACCTTTGTAAGAGATAGAATATATGGATTGGTAAGGAAATTTATGATCCTATTTGAAAGTTATCCTGGCAAGCTAAGCAGAGATAAGAGTGCACAGCCATTCTATGCTCTATTGCCACAAATGGCCATAAAACTTATTTTGCACTAGGAATGTTTATAAAGGCTGTTCGAAGGAAGTCTCTTCTCTCTCAAATAGTCTCAACTGGAATAAATTTTAAGGGCAGACTTTTTCACTGGAAATCACTTGTTTATAAAATACTTCATTCTTTTGTACAA
The DNA here is from genome assembly GCF_000691845.1 of Merops nubicus. Lineage (NCBI taxonomy): Eukaryota > Metazoa > Chordata > Aves > Coraciiformes > Meropidae > Merops > Merops nubicus. Next base: position 12,257 of record NW_008622240.1, read on the forward strand.
AACAATTCCAAACTTAATTTTACTCCTGCAAAGTCAGAAATAACAGTCTTGGGATTCAGCGGTAAGAAATATTGAGAAACTACGAAAAATCAGCAGCACAAAACTTCAAATAGTCGTGCTAAAAGGTAGATTAAAAAGATCTTGGCACATCAATTTACAAATTCCAAGATATGCAACTATTGTTGTGAAAGGATAAAAACACTAACAGTCTGTGGATTGCCAGAGAACACAAAACACTGTCAACATCTGAGCTCGCGCAATGGTTGGATCATACCCATGGCGATTCCATTACAGTGAAGATGACCTTTTTTTTTTCTTTTTTTTTTTTTTTGCCACTAGAGGTATGTAATTATATTCTCAGACATAAATTTGTGGTCATATTCAACCATATTTTTTGTTTTTCTGGAGTAGTATTGGTACTTTTACAATACAGAAGGTTAGATGTAGGCTTCTTTGTTTGCAGAGTTGCTCTGTTGGGCCTGGTCTGGCCCGCTCTCAGGATGAGTGATGTCTTCACTTGGCTGAATCATTACTTGGATGCGCTGTTTAAAGAACAACAATAAATGTGAGGCAGTCAAAAAAGTGTTTCTAAGCTCACTTCTACCTTCCACACCCCCCAGCCCACCCCCCCCATTTAAAGGCAATCTTAAACACTTCTGTCTAGGCATTAGAGCTAGAAGGAATAAATGTGTCTCCCAAGGGGCCAAAAAGTCACATGTACCAAAACATGTCTTAGCTGTGTTCTGAACATGACTGTAGGAGTTGAAAGCCCATGTACAAAGTGGCAAATGCCACCGGGCATTAACAGCTGACCATACCTAGGGAAA
>NW_008622240.1:13101-30778 GCF_000691845.1 Merops nubicus
AGGGAAAGAAATGAGGAGAGACTCTGCTGCAAGACCCCAGGCCAAGCATAGAGACTGCAAGTTTGCAGCAGGGACTCAAAGCTGCATCTCAGACATGAGAGTGGTGTCCTCAGGGTGTCAACTTGGCTGGGGCTTTTGGGATTTACTACCTCGAAGGATACAACAGAAAGTAGACTTGTTTTATTTCTAATCTGTCTTTCCTAGTCCTTTTGCGTTCTCCATTCAAGAAGATTATCTACCCAGCTCACACACCGATCAAGAAAGAGATCGAGTCTTGATCGTCAAAGTCTGTGAGGGGTGTAGGCTCCTCCTGTTATCTAGTGATATCAATGCTTTCAAAAATGAGACCTTAATCCACAGAAAGACTGAGATGAGGAACTTCTACTGTGGTCTTATATAACTCTGCCCAAGAAGCAGCTATGTTTTAGAGCAAAAATTCTCCATTTGCATGTGAAAGTTTCCCTAATCCATGGGAAAGATATTCAAAAAGAACACAGAGCCAAAAAAAACCACCAACAAAACACAACAAGACGAACTTTTTTGCGGACTTTTTTGAAGCCTCACTGAGTCTCTGAAAATTTGCTGAAGACAAACATTTGGATCAGGATTTGAGCAATTCACGAGGCATTACTCGTCAATTCTGCGTAAGATCATATGTCCCTTTGCAAAGATGGCTCTGTGAGCTGATTTTAGAATAGTCCAGAAATTCTGACAAATTCAATTTGACAATCTTTGGTTCCCACAACCATAGAGGATAGAGATGGATGTTTCAATCCTTGTGCTGAAGAGGCATCGGCTACACACAGGATGAGATTATTGGCTGGAGAGGCACCTGGGCTTAAGAAAATTAAATATAGGAATTGTATCTGATTACGTACAGTGTTCTGGTCAATAACTTTATTTACATGTTGCACTCCTTTAGCAGCATTTCTCTGAGGACCTTAAAACCTATGTAAGCCATACAATGCCTCTGTCACATGGGAAGTGTCATCTCCTTTTAATAAATGGAATAAGGAATCAGGGAGAGGCTAAGAGCATAGTGCTATAAGAAAAAGCCTCCAACATGCTTCATGTAGCACCTGTTCACAGAAATCTCAACTAAAGACTAAGGGGAAGTGCAGCATAACCACAAAAAAAATGCTCCCAAGATTTTACATGTCCTTTCTCTCAGCTGCCACTGTAACTTAAAACAGGCTCAACCCACAGAATCCCAGCATGGTGGGGTTGGAAGGGACCTCTGGAGATCATCTCGTCCATCCCCCTGCTCCAGCAGGTCACCCACAGCAGGGTGCCCAGGATCATATCCAGGTGGGTTTGGGATCTCTCCAGAGAAGGAGACTCCACAACCTCTCTGGGAAGCCTGCTCCAGGCTCTGCCACCCTAACACCAAAGTTTCTCTTCCTGGTCAGCTGGAACATGATGGGTCCCAGTTGTGCTTGTTGCCCCGTGTCCTGTCGCTGGGCACCACTGACAAGAGTCTGGTCCCAGCTTCTTGCCCCCCAGAGGCCCTTTAGTTCTTGATCAGCATTGAAAAGGTCTTCTCAAAAATCTCCACTGCAGGGAGATGCTCAGTAGGGTCACTGTGAGCAGACTCATGGAAAAAAAGAGATATATGGGTTTAGTCTTAAGAGTTTGATACCGATTCCTTTGAGCATCACCTACCTTGATACTGGAAAGCATGACTTCTGTGAACAAGGACAAATTTACATATTTTATAAACTGCTGTTCCTTTTTCTAGGTGCAAGGAGCTGGGACTGTCCAAGATAAGACCAGGACCACATCTAACGCAGTGACTTATGTTTAACAACAGATGGTACAGGCACTGTCTTGTCTCTTGTCTGTTTGATAGGGTTTTTTTTTTTGGTTTTGTTTTTATGTTTTGCAGCTTGATGCAAAATAACTGGACTAAGCAAGTGAGGCCACAGGAAATACAGAGCAGAAGATAACTGCCCAGCAATCTTTTATGAGTGTGCACAGGTCTCACAGGATGAAATCATGCAGTCAGGAAAAAGAAAAACTTACCTGTTTTAAGGAGCCTTTCAGGGTTAGAAACATATATGCCATATAGCCTGGTATCAGCACCATAGAAGACAAAGCCATGAACCAGCCAACCCCTTGGCCCCATTTTGGGAAAACATAACTTCCCATTGTGAGCGGAGTCATCTGGACAGCACTGAAGAGAAATACTCCCTGCAAAATACAGCAGAAAAGAAGATTTGGGTGAGATTTCCAGAGTGTTCTGTACTCAAGAGTTTTTCTGGATTGACTTGGACCTCAAGCTGCCATCACACCAGGCAAGGAGAAAAGGGTTTCTTTGATCCCTGGTGACAGCCACTGGGCACTGGTGTGTAGACGGGACCTGCAGGTCAGTCTTCCAGTGGGAGGTTGCAGAAAACAGGCCAATGTCAGCACACTGCACCCACTGACTCCCTGCTACCTTAACCTTGAGCGTGGGGATGTTCTTCATAACAGAACTGTAATTCTGAAACTGTGACGTTGGTTTTTGTTTCCACTGATGTTCTTATTGGAATAAAAGCATCAGTACAGCACTACTGTCACCAACAGACTCCTAGAGGCTCTGAATAAGAGAAGTTCTTTAAAGCCTGGCTCTGCATTGGCCTCTCTGATATCACCACCTAAGAGTGCTCGGCCCAGAGGCTTTGAAAAGATAGTGTTACCTTCAAATATTAAGATTAAGTTTGGTAAGAAGATTCTTGGGAAACTATCTGCTTATCTCTTGTTATTGAAAAATTCCAAGTGGGTTTTGAATTTCCTAGGGTAAGATCTATTATACAGGCAATTCTGCAGCCATTTACTGAGCCACAGGTTCCATTCTGACCACCCTCATTTTATGAGTTTGTTCAGAGGACCTCAACAGTATCAAATACATAACCTTTATCTCAGATTATCCAGCTACAGGGAATCCATGGGTACTCTTAGAGTCCTCAGATAACCTGCACAAAATCAGAGGGAATGTGCTGTTGGAAAGGATGGGGTCCTGGGAATAACACCTGCACGCACATGGATACTGTACCACTGATCTGGGTTATTTTTGTGATGTTTTCAGATGAGTAGCAAACATGGCATTGTTTCTTTTAAGTTTCCAAGGATGACTCCTGGCCTGGGCTGTTTCACATGTCTAAACCAGCCTGCACTAGGGAAACCTGCTAAACTGCATCAGCAAAGAAGGAAGCTCGTTCTGATCCCAGATTTGGGCCTTGGGCAGAACATATTCCCAGATTTTATTAGTACATCATCACCACCTCTGAACTTGCACTGGACAACAAATTCTGTTGAAGACTTTGCAAGACAGGAGAAATCTTCTAAGTTTTACATACAATGTTGGTCATCTTCCTACTATAGCACTAAAATAAATCAAATGCATTTTGAATGAACACTTGTTTTCAGAAAAATGAAAGCTGGCTTTATCTGGGTAGAGATGAGTCAAGGAACTCTCAATATGCCCACACTTCCTTGCATCTCTTTGGTGCTCTTTGCTCTTCTATGGGCTACCTATCTGGGAATGTCAGAGAAGTATCAGTGAGTGAGCAGCAATGTGTCATATGTAATAGTGTCTACTTCATTACAGTTTTTTATATTGCATCTGGGTTGACCACATTACATGCAATCAATTTGCCTTTCTTATTAATTCTAAATGGGCTTAACTGGATAAAGTTTAAAATCAGGAAAAGACTGAAAAGACATGACTATGGTTCCCAGAATGTAAAATCTTTGCAAGGTTTGCCAGGAAAAAAATGAGAGCAATGTAGTATAAATTGGATAATACATTCCACAGAAACCCATGAGAGAAGAACATTAGTTTATAGTCCTGGTCTGTTACCAGAACAGTGCCTGTGAAGAAACTCAGTTTACAAAACAGGGACATTTTTGTGTATATGGAAAATTTAGTCTTTAGACAGATTGCAAAATTTTATGACCACGAGAATGACCACAAGAAATGGTCAAAATTTGTTTCTTACAGTTTTCTATCTCTGCCACTCAAACTCTTGACTAGTTACCATCTCCAGAGGACTAAAACAAATCCTGAAATTGCACAAGGCTGCTTCTCTGAGGACACGGGTTTCCTCTAACACTCTTTTTGCTTACTGTCTTCAATGGAATTACTCAAATCCTTAAAAAAGGAAAGAGGTCAGAGTTAATATGAACCTTTGGAGGTGGAAATGACAACGCTGTAGTACACAGGCCACCTCATTTACATCCTTTGAATCATATAATAAAAGTTTGTTCCTTACTGCCACGATGATAGGAGTGAAAAATGACCAGCAGAGTTTCCACCAGATGCAGGGTCTGTATCCCACCATCTCTTGGATGTTGTCATAAAATCTATTAACACCTAAATACAGAAATAAGAAACAGTATAAAAACATATCAGAGAATGGATTCAACTGAAAGCTCAGTGGTTTTGAGAGATGTTTTCATAAATGATGAGGTGTTTTTGGAAGCTCTATACAAACCTCAACATAACTGTCCAGCTACCTGAATGGGAAGGAAATATGCAAGCTCAGAAGCACCAAGAATCATTTTTTCCTCATTATTCCACATCATAATGAATTCATTCACAACCAGCAAACTTCTTCCCATCTAAAGGCAGAGGAAGTCTGTACCTCTGAAGGTCAGATACAACAGAAGTCTTTGCTTAATTTCAACTCTAGCTCTTATTAGAACAAGGGATTTAGAATGGTTTAGGTGGTTCAGTTTTGTTTTGTAAAATTAATTTAAAAAAACAAACAAACAAACAAACAACAAACAACCCATTGTAAAATTAACCAGCTTCACACTGTGTGGTTCTCATATGTGTGAGAATTACATTCCAAAACCCAACTTTGAGTCCTCAGTGGAATTACATGTATATAAAATAAGGCAAATTTCAGTTCCACCCTCAGCATGTGCACACTCAAAAGAACAAATCAGTAGATGAAACATCCTTACGATGTGCAAAACTTATGGGGGGGAAAAAAATATATATTGTTTACCATAGCACCAGGATATTGAGATGCACTCAAAGAATACAAGGAACAAGAGACTCATTCCGCTGGCAGAGTAGTAGTCAAAAAGCTTAAACACATAGATTCCACCCTAAAATATATAAGAAGCAAGTGTTAAAATAAATAGTAAGGACTCTAATTTCAAGATAGATTAAAATGCAAGCTACAAACTCACGTTGGTGAATAGGTTAGGGACAAATTAATGTAAATCAATTAAAAGTTAACAGATGAAATTGTTACAACGCTTGAGGTCAACACTGATGACAAGTATATTACTGCTATAATTCAATTAACTGGCTTAATTTCACTTTATGCCTTTTTGTTCAATAATTCAAACCAAATAGTTTGGGATCTAGCAGATCACAGGAGGCAATGGAGAGCACCCCTAGATACCAGCTCTTGGACTGGAAGACAGACTGCAGAGATGTGTGTTTTCTGCATGAAGTAGGATAAATTGCACCCTTGGACTACAGGTAACTTCTGCTGCCTGAACTCTTTAGATAGCGTTGATGGTTGATAGATCCCTGCCACTTCAATGGTTTGCAGTGATTTGTGGCTGGAGCAGGGGAAGAGAGAAATCAAATAGATACTGTGTGTCAGACGTAAGATCATGTTGTTCTACAGAACATACCTGAGTAATATTGGAGAGCCCTATCAGATAGGAAACGATGCACACAACAGCAATGAAGAGTTCTCTTCGATTGCGCAGTAACTTCGGAAATTCATCCACCAAAGCTGTTATGAATCCTTCTACAGTGCAGAACTGCAAGTAAAGTTAGAAATAAAATACAGCACAAGGCACTACCAGAGCAAGCTTGCATTTAGGGGAGGAGTTTTCAACAGTACCCATCACTTAGCCCATCATCCATTAAGTGATAAATGAAAACTTGACTTCAGTGGAAGAAGTGCTTCTGAATATCCTTGGGTTTGTCTAAACAGATTGGTGCAAAAAGATTTCCAGCCAAAGAAACACTCAAAATTCAAAAAAGTTTGGAATTTCAGAATTCTGAACTACTAATACAGCATGTGCTTCATGAACATAAAAGGCTCTTTTTTGTGATAGAAGGCAATATGGCTACAGTTGAAGGCTTTGACCCCTAGATCCTTCAAAAACATACTCTCCTCCATTTTGTGATTTACTCACATCCATGAGAGCCAACAGGCACCAGAAGTCTAATCAGAATAGTGGTTCAGGGTGGAAGTTAAAGGCACAAGATTGATTCTCATATGCAATAACTAGATACTTTTTGTATTGCCTGAAAGGCTTTTTGCTGAGGATGTGGCCCTCCAAATGGATGCATGGCCACACTTCAGAGTTTTTCTTTATGTATACCTTCAAAACTTGTTATGTTATCATGATGTTATCATTATGATGGCTGAAATAATGAAAACCAGAATGTATGTTTTCTTAATTTCTAGCAGTGCAATCAGAATTTAACCAATAGTTACAGTTCCTATAAATTACAATGCATGGAATGTTTCACTGCTAGACAGAAAATGAAGGAAGCATTTGAAGAATAAAGCCTGTAGATATATATTCTTTTTAATAGTATTAGACTACCTTCCTCAGCTCTGAATTGCCTAGAGACAAGTTCTTTCAAGAATATTTTTGACCCAATTAATTTCACAGGAGTTTCCCCCCAAGGTTGAGCAATAAGTTTTAATGTCAAGCCTGAAGCTTATTGAAAAACAACGAAATAAACCCCATAAATTTTCAGCTTCCTTTCATGTTGCAGGATAAAATACCCTCTTGGTCTTTTTGTATTTTGGTTCAGAGGCTGAAGTCAACTTGGATTTATAAAAAATGACGGATTTTCTCTACTAAAAGACTAGTACAGCACAAAACCGGTAATTCTCACGTTCCTCTAGGTGCTATGAAGACTGTGCTAATGACTGTAAGGTGTTGATTTGACAACTCCAACTGACTGCAAAGAGTTTAACACATCTGCCTGTGACTGGTCACATACAAGTGAGCAACCACTTCAGCAGGCAGAAGAGACTTCCCTGACAACGTCCTCAAAGTATGCGTTGCAAAATGAGACAGGTGCTTTCTGCAGTGCTTACAACAGAGTTGCCATCTGTATTAAAATTATTTCTAATTAATAAATGCTTTTGTTGGCCAGAGTCCTTCCTAGCCTGTAAAGTCCTTTTCTTCTTCTGTGTGCTTTTTTTCTCATTTTGCACCAAAGATACTCTTAATAATTGCATGACATAATTATATCATTATTTAATGATTTAATCTAGACAGTAACTCTGGAGAATATCATACTTGGATTTCCAAAACCTCTAGGTTGTGCCTTCCCATTTGTTTCCAGTTGTCAGGTACAAGCTATAATTCTTAGCAAAGGTCAGAACCAATAAAGTCTTAACCCTGACATTGGGAAGTGATTTCAGAACACACTAAGATGCTGAATGTCCTCAGTCATGAGCCTGCTGCCTCTAGAATTTGCTCCTAACAACCACACCCTTAAACTGAAATAGGTGTTGCATCTTTTTCCTCTATGTGGTAAGATCTAAAGTTGCCTTTCAGAAATACTTGTGGCATTTACATCTTGTAAAGCATGTCCCAGTGTCTCCTACAGTGATGAACATTATACAGGTATTTTTAATATTGTGATTGAATAGTTAAGATTTGAAAGAAAGTTTCTTTTATCCACAGAATAAATCTTCTCCACATTTTGTATATGTTTTATATATGTCTCAGTATCAGTTTTTTACTATCCCAGGTTCCTTGAACCTCTTCATCTTTCTTCTCCTACTGTTTGTTTGATCATTCCAGAAATCATTCTGCACCACTAACAGCTGCCAGTGCAAAACGCACAGAGAGAGGCCAACCTGGTACTATACAGCTGCAGAAAATTTGTCTTCATTTTTAGTTTTTACACCAGTTTTACCTGACTGTCAATTCCGAGCATAAGCAACATGGAGAAGAAGAGTATTGCCCACAAAGGAGAAATTGGTAACTGTGTCACTGCTTCTGGGTAAGCTAGAAATGCCAGTCCAGGGCCTGGTGAGAGAAACAGGAGAGAAAACATCAATGTGATTCATCTGGCACTGTGATTACTTGCTCCTGTTGACACACAGGTTTTCGCTTTATTTGAATAATTTGGCTACGGATGCAGCATCTGACAAGGGCTTTCAGCTCCATCACTGACCAAGGGGTCAGTGCATGTAACTTGCTTTTAAAATTAATCAACCAAACCAAAAAAATCACCCCCAAAACCCCCAAACCAATGTGGTTATGCAGTTCAGAAGCTGCTCCTGAGAGACACCTTTTTAGAGAAAAGACAGGGAATGTTATCCTTGTCTGGGATTACATCTTCAGGTACTGATCAGCTTTCTCTCTCTTAAGTAGCTACTGAGAGTTGTATCTCTCAGTAGAAGTAGAAATCTTCTACTTTTCACAATCTCAGAAGAGACACACAGACAGCTCAGAAATGGAAAAGCCACTTCCCAGCATTTAAAGTATTCCCATTCCCAACATTCTCAAGGCTGTTCTATTCCATCAATTATCTTAAAATACACATTTTAATAAACTACGTAGTTCCAACCAGGCAAACCTCCTCACTCATTTGTGTTCCTACTAACTGATGATGTGGGGCATGGTGTTGGAAGGAAAATATAAATTCTTACTAAAAATGAAAGAGCTCTTTTTGTTGTCCTAGCATAGCTGGAAGCCAGCTGATGTCAGGTAAAGAGAGAAACCTGCAGCAAACAAAATAATCATGGAAATAACAGTAAAGTGCCTCACCAAAGGGAGGGGAGGTATCTGATTTTTCAGTTTCCATTAAAATAAAAAAATAAAAAAAAAAAAAAAAGCTGGTTGGACATATATAGCTATCAAACCATCAAAGCCAAGGACTGGCATAGACACCTGAGCTGCCAAAGTAAATGCAATGCAGATTTTGAAACAATTATTTGCTAGCAATAGCAGATATGACTGGAATGCCTTCCAGATGGCAGTAGTAAGAGCAAAATAAACTTAAGATAAATATGTTAATTTTACTCTGCTACACGTTCCAAAATGCAGCTACAGCTTTTAATTATACTGGTTTGCGGGTTTTTTTTTGTTGGTTTTTTTGTTTTGTTTGTTTGTTTGTTTGTTTTTGTTTGTTCGTTTTGTTTTGGTTTTTTTTATAAAGCTGTATAAAATATTGCAAAACAACATATGCTAAAATAAAGCAACAGTTTCTGAGCTTGCTAGGAGAAACAGAAGCCTTAATTAAAAAGGTCAGATTTCCAAATATCCTTTGCAATTAGTGGCCTCAGGAGGCCATGCACATCTTTCAGACACCTATTATCTTAAATACCTTAAAATGTATTTAGAAGCTTAATATGATATAAAAATATTGTTCTGTTTGCAGATGTAGGCTTTATACAATTATACCTGCACCCAAAATATCCATCCAAGAAGCTTATTTCACACACCGCTGACTATCCAGGGCAATTTTTGACAGCCTTCTACGCTATCGTAATTCTTTTCCTAATTTCTTTGTATCTGTAGTTTATTGAGGATTATGTTTAGGGCTCAAATTCTCTACTTTTCTAACTAAAGAAATATTTCATCAATGGGATATGTTTGCTATTGTAATAAGACATTTTGTCCACCAGTGACTTCCAACCAAGCTTTTCGTTATCAGATCCCTCCCTGTGGCCAGAACTGCTAAATGAGTATCTGGTACACCAGCTGGGTCAGGGCAACCATCTGCTCTGCTTCTTCAAGCTTTTTCAGCTGGAAGACAGACAAGGAAGTGCAAAAAACAGCAAAACTCTTCCACAGACATCTTACTGTGCTAAGTAAAATGACTTTCATGATAAAGGGTCCTATAAAATTGGCTGAGAGCTATAGGTCTGAAAAGACAAGAAACCACAGAATCCCAGAATAGTGGGAGTTGGAAAGGACCTCTGGAGATCATCTCATCCATCCCCCCTGCTCCAGCAGGTCACCCACAGCAGGGTCACCAGAATCACATCCAGGTGAGTTTGGGATCTCTCCAGAGAGGCAGACTCCCCAGCCTCTCTGGGCAGCTTGCTCCAGGCTCTGTCACCCTCACACCAAATAAGTTTCTCCTCCTGGTCAGCTGGAACATTCTGGGTTCCAGTTTGTGCTCCTTGCCCTTTCTCTTGTCGCTGGGCACCACTGAGAAGAGCCTGGCCTGAGCCTCCAGGCTCAGCAGCCCCAGGGCTCTCAGGCTGTCCTAGCAGAGATGCTCCACACTCCTTGCAGCCTCTGCTGGACTCTCTCCAGTAGCTCCTTGTCTCTCCTGAACTGGGGAGCCCAGAACAGCATACAAGACTCCAGAGGTGGCCTCACCAGGGCAGAGGAGAGGGTCAGGAGAACTGCTGGCCACACTTCTTCATGCACCCCAAGAGACCATTCCATACCAAATGGATCTACCTCAAAGGGCTTAACCTCCAGAAACAGTGAAAGGAACTAAAAAACCTAACTGAATTTGAGAACATAGGCTCCAAAACCTTAATGACCATCATTCCTCCTTTCAGTTTGCTTTCAAGAATTTCAGTAGCAAGAGGCTCACCATCTGACGTCCCAGCCAAGCACTAAGGCAGCAAACTGTGCTGACACCTCCAGTAAACGCATTCCCTCTAAGCAGTATCCCATTAGTACTCCTTGTGTCAGCCCCAGATGAGCCTCTGGCTGACCACGCTCCACAGCAAAGGTCTGAGGGCACTGGGAAGGCAGACAGGCAGTCTCCTCGACATGAAATGCTTTTGCTGGTGCTGCCTTGAGAGGTTTAACCAGTGCTCTCCCTTTTGCAAACAGCAAGGGCGACTGGAATGACAGGGAGCTGAGGAAAGCTTTGAGAGAGAGATTTTGAACCATCACGTGAAGCAGCTGGTTACAACGTACAAACAAAAAAAACCTGATGCCACTGAACAGCTTAGAGAAAAATATATTGGATACCTGATGCTGCAACATCTGCAATAGGCCTCTTTGTGACATTAGCCATGAATCCAACAATGGAGAAGATGACAAAGCCAGCAAACATGCTTGTGCATGAGTTTATGCAGCACACTATGATGGAGTCCCTGAAATAAAGGTAAGGTGCTTTAAGCAGTAGGTAAAGCAACGCCACTACTGTTCATCAGTGTATTACCCTTTTTTTCCTGTGAAAAGAGCTCGTGGTTTAGGATTTCACAGATCAGGCTCCATTTCATGCTGGACAAGTCATACTGTCTCTGCTGCTAGTGCAAATGCAGTTACACATCTCATTCCTTGTTAGAACTAACATTTAATATTCAGAGCTGAGCCTAGGCCTTATTTCAATAATCTACAGTGAAAGACAGAATCCAGCTCCAGCTGAGAGGGGAAAGTGCCATTGTCATGTATGCAGACATCTGCTTACCTGTAAACATTATTGTGGAAAGGGTTGTAACTTCCAAGGGCAATCAGTGAACCAAGACCCAAACCATAGGAGAAGAAAATCTGTGTGGCAGCATCCAGCCAAACCTGATTGCAGGAAATAATTTTTTTAAAAATCTGTTTCTGCACTTGAGGACCAGGTCATATGTCTGAAAGGTGAACAGTTAGTAGTGAAACTTTTGTTTACAAGGATTGAATATTTACCTCAGAGTCTGAAAGCTTACTGAAGTTGGGAGTTATATAGAATAAAATGCCTTCCTTTGCTCCAGGCAGTGTTACACCACGGAAGAACAAGATAAGCAGCATAACATAGGGATAAGTAGCAGAGAAATATACCACCTGATGTGAAGAAACAAGACATTGTAAGTGTGGAAGGAAGAATGACCTGTGCTTCTTAACATTTCAGAAAATATTTCCTCCTTAAAAATACTGTAGCAGCAACTGAGGCTGACTTTTACAACTGAAGCATTTCCCAGTGGAAAAGCTGAGTACGGAAAGGGGAGTGCCTACTGCAGAAGTCCCTCACACCACGTCTACAAGGCAGGTGCCTGTTGCCCTTTATCCTGAAGGTACAATATCATGGACTAGGGTATTTTTGCATGACAGGGTCATGTGTTTTTTTGTGTTCAACAAAGGGAGCTCCTAAAAGCTCTAGGTTCATGGCACCAGTACCCTCCTTGTAGAACAACATCCATTAGTTCATTTCTCCACCTCTCAGACAATTGTATTTTTTCACACTCTCTCCTCATCTATGTTATGATACACAGGGTCCTACTTTCTTGCCTTCTCAGAAGCCCTATAAAAAAATACACTATGAGGTCAGGCTCCAAAGAAACAAAGTCAACCCTCTTTTTGCCACCTTCTTTGCAGATAGGAGAAATAAAATGGTTTGGTCTGAGTTCAACTAGGATACATCCAACACGCAGCTTGAAGCGCATCACAATTACAACCATCTTGTCAAAAGTTAACAATTCATTCTTTCAGTGTGAAAAAATCCCAGTCCTCTACACCATACCAGATGTCTTATAACCCAAGTCTTCAGCTTCCACCATGCTTCATGGCTGTGGTTTTTAATTTCCCTAAGATTTCTTCCTGCCATTTTGAGGAGAGGGATGGATTTATGCCAATGTCAGATGCTAGTGCCCTTTCATTCATGGAGAAAGGGCTGTCAATAGTATCAATTTCCTTTAGTAAATTCTATTTTGCACTTAGGAACCACCCAGACTCCAACCATGTCTGTGGCAGGAATCACCTATAGCTCTCTTTTGGCACAACAAAAGGAGGGAGCAGCTTTTATATGCAATATAAACCACTTCAGCACTTACATACCTAAGTCAGATAAGAGCTGTACAATAAATCCATGCCTCTCATTGAGCCAAAACACTGCATCCCCACCCTATTTCTACCCAAACTAGCTAAAATATTCATCCCAGGGACAAGTAGATAGATTTTTAGGCAATTTAATACCTGGCAAAGCCAAAAAGTCTGTAAGTGAACGTATTATCCAAAACTATGGTCCAGCCTAGCTACACAGGAGCCAGGTCTTTGAAAAACATGGTGCTAAATCAGTTCAAAAAAGATAGAAATTAAACAATTCACTGAGCTATTCCAGCAAAACTGTCCCCAGTGCCTCTTACCTCAAGAATTTTCAGAATATTTGAGTAAAATGGGCATTTTTAATTGAAAGGTATTTACGTACTTTTTAATCTTACCTTTCCAGTCCAGCCTACCCCCTTCCAGATACAAAAATACACCAGAATCCAGGCAATTGCTAGAGTAATTGCTAGTGGCCATCGGATTTGCCCTGGTTTTTCCAATCCATCAGTCATTTGGTGCATGTTGCGCCTAGAATAAGCCAACAGAAGAGTGTATTGGGCAGCTAATTCAAAAGACAGTATATGAATGATAACAAGCTGATCCATGCACATGCACAGGAATGATACAGAGAAAACTCATCAGCTTACTCCCAGAATTCCACCACGGCACTTGTCATGTTGGTGGTGTTTGCTAAGGTGTAGTTGGAGAAGCAGCGGTCAGTGTTCCATGGGTTCTCACAGTGTTTCCAAGGAAGAGTCTATTTGATTAAAAAAAGAGAGAAAAACCTAAACAGTCAAACACTTTTTAAGTAAACATTACCTCAGGTCATTTATTACCTCTTGTTGCACTAGAGATAATAAAGGTATGGTAGTTATTGGTCAGAGAGATTAATTTTCCCTTCAAGTCATGGAACAACTAGAAAACTGGAAACTTTTTCTACATCCGCTTTCTACATGTGTCCATTACACTGAGCTATCTTTCAGAAGTTCTGAGAAGCAGAACCTGTTTCCACATGATGTGACCTGGAAATGCTGGGTTGAACCTGGCACAATTAATGGTAGAACTGGATGATCTTAAAGGTCTATTCCAACAAAAACTGTTCTATGATGTCCATTAGAATGAATCTCATATAGATACAACTTAGATATTCTTCTGATGGCCAATCTTGGAAACTTCTCTCACAGGAAATGTTGTATCAGGGTACTGCATGTTTTAAACACAAGGATAAGAGACCTTGAAGGAGTTAGAAGTCAATATTCATCTAGCATGGGCCAGTGTATCACGTCTAGACTATGGCCAATCTTTCACACAAAAACAAACCTGAGGTTAAAAATTCCCAAATGATTTTGTCACTCCCAGAAGGTAATTAATGCAAATTGGGTCAAAAGACAATTCTTTAAAGTCGAGAACAGGCAAGCATGAACAAAATTTATAGAGGAGAAAACAACTAAACAATGATGCATTAATTATTGAGAATTATGTAAAAATGCTTCCTCAGCTGGCCAAACCCACAGATCAGACAAGACCTACTCAGCTGATGAGTCATCCTTGAGAGGAAAAAAAGGGCAGCTAAAAATAAAGGGAAAAGGAAAGAAAACAAAGTGCAAATAACAATGATGAATGGGAAGTTCAGAGCTAATCAACTTACAGACCTTCTACTCCACAGGGATGTCTTTAACAAACCCCTCCACCACTAAATCACTTTGGTGGTTAAAGGACAAGAAATGGCTACTAAGTGAAACTAAAAGGGTACAGAGGACAGAGCTATGGCTTTGAAGACTAAGACAAGGAAATTCAAACAAATCAGTAAGAAAGAGAAGCCTGTGGTTCCAAAATAACCTATTATTATGTTTCGCCACTAGCATTCCTGGTGTGGACTATTTTCCTCACAATTCTCCATTTTATATTTCTTTTGAAGAAAACAAAATATTAAAATGACGGGTTTTTAGTAAAAAATGCTTTGTCGTACTGATTTCTATGCATTTTGTGTTAACTTCACACTTCTACACTGAGACAGATCAATCAGCTATCTATATACCACTTTGCTTTACATTCAATAAACAATTCACCCCTCCAACTTACACTAGTAAAGGAATTATACAGGTAGTATATGGCCCAGGAAATAATCACAATGTAGTAAATATTTAGCCAGAAGGAAAGGACTGCAGCAGCTAATCCCACACCTGTAAAGAAAGCAAAAAAAAAAAAAAAAAAAAAACAGCTTTTAGCAATGTTTGCACAAGTGTCAGTTGAAGAGCTGCAGTTCAGAAGGACAAATACATGTGGGGCAGATACCATTTAGTGAATTTTATAGAAGCCAAGATAAAATTTTAGAAGCACCATTAGAAACTGATCCGTAAATGGAGTTAAAGTTCAGTCATCTATAAATTTAATCAGTGTCTGGTTGTCCGAGTGCTGCAGCAAGCTATCTGCTGCTGCTGGGATTTTACAGGCGTTTTTTACTTCTAAGGAGAAGAGCTAAATCAGCTCATTCTCTGAAAGAGCAATGCCACAAAAGCTCTGGCAGATGCAAAGTGAGTGTAAGATGTAGTACTCTGATCTAAGGGCTTGACGCTTAGTACAATGCTAACGTGTCACCTCAGACTAAAGCAATGTCAGAGGCTCCACGATGAGAGTGCCTTGTCTTCTACTCCACATGGAGACTTCAGGCTGGTGGCAGTTGCCACATGACACTAAACAGAAGCAGGTGCTCAAAATAATCAGAAAAATATCTATATTTTGCATTGTGCTTCCTACTAGCATCAGTAGCTCCAGCAAAGTTAAAATACTTGCCCATGAGAAACAATTTAATCTCTCTGGGTTTTCCCCGTGCAAAATTTCCTGGAACAAAATCCATTCTAAACAATCTTTCAGCTCAGCCTATGCTGTCAGTCCTATTGTGTGAAGTAACCTATAGCTTGATGTGTAACCTGCTCCTTTTCTGGCCCAAGAATCAGCTCAAGTGTCAAAGGGTTTAGGACCAGAGGGTGAGAAGCAGAGTTTGTGAGGTTTGTGGGTCTGTGCAAAATCTCAGCTAAAACCTTGAGGTTATAGCAATGAGAAACCTCAAACTAGCTAAAAATCTAAGTGTGAATTGAGCTTGTCTCAGGCATTTCAATATGAAATTGCCATTTTTGAAGTGTCTAGCTTTTGAATTTCAATAAAGAACAACAAAGATAAAGCTCTGTGACCTCGACTAGAAACAATGCTTACCAAATTGCTGTGAACAGAGTGCCATACCTGCTCAGACAAACATTGCTAGCTTTAAAATTCTATTTTGAACAGACTTTGTCTATTCCTAACAAAAAAAAAAACAAAACAAAACAAAACAAAACCAAACAAAAAAAATCCCAAAGAGCAAACCCACACCATTTTTGAAGTTCAAAAAACCAAGTTTTTTGTTTGTTGAGATTCTAATACCTAACTCTTGTTATTTTTTGTTGGGGAGGGAATAATAATAATGTTTCTTGTTTTCACCTCAGAAAAATCAGGGCTTTCTGTAGAAAGTTCTGGTTCAAGTGAAAATACGAAGGCATAAAGAAACATTCTTGTCCTGTCACTTTGTGTAACTTGGAAAGGAATGGAAAGAAGTCCAAATTCATACTGTACCTTTGAACATTGGAGCAAGCTTCCATACCCCAAGGCCTCCTATAGATGTATACTGACCAAGGGAACACTCCAAAAGAAACAGTGGCACTCCAGCAAAAATTAAAGTGAGGAAATAGGGAATCAGGAACGCACCTAAAGAGAAATGAGAAAAAAAGTCTGTTACAAGGGAGAAAAATGCTACTGAGCATCTGCTGTTTATATCCCTATTATATAAGAAACCCACTTTTTTTCATCTTAAGTGTAACTCCTCAAAAAAGTTAGTGGAAAAGACATGTACACCTCTGAACCAGTATCTCAAGAGGTGGAAAAAAAGGCAAAGAATATATCTCCTCATCATATAAATATTTTCAGTTTAAGTAAAAAACTCAAATCCAGAAGTCTGTGTATTTTGTTGCCTTGATCTATCACAGGAGCATGAAGATAGCATAAAGGCTTTAAGCAGAACTGGCTGCTCTCCAGCTGAAGTTAGCCTGTTATGTTAAGCTCAGAGTCAGCATTACAAGCTATATGCAATCCTCTCAAAACCTCAGACTAAAAGATAGGGCTCAGAAGAGTTGGAGGGCAATATGCTTTAGTTCTGCTCTAATCCCTTATGGTCTTTATTCTAACTTCTAGTTGGCAGGTGCTCTTTAAACTCCAGGGCAGACAAAACAGAGCACCACACTCCAAAAGGCTCCAACCCTCCTGGACAATTGTAGAGCAAAAAAAAAAAAAAATCCCCAAACAAACAAAGCCAAACCCTCAAAAAATACCTATACAGACAAAAAAACCCAAGGTATTAAAACTAAGTTCTGTTTTACTGATAATTTTAACAGTGGATTCAAATATACAACTATATCAGAGGTTGTAAGAACAAAACAGCAAACCTACCTCCACCATTCTTCCCACAAAGGTATGGAAACCTCCACACGTTCCCTAAGCCAATGGCATAACCTACACAGGACATAAGAAAGTCAAATTTTCCTTTCCAAGTGTCTCGGTCTGGGAGATCCGTCTTCTTCTTCTGCACTTTTACTACCAAGGTCTTAGGCTTGTCGTTGGTGATGGAAGCATCCACTTCGGTGGAGATCTGTCCGTCAGCCACCTTGGTGCCATTGGTGGCCATGTCTCTGGGTTTGGCTGAAGAGGTTCTGGCAGCAGCCGGACGGGAGAGCTCCGCACCAGTCCACGTGGACAGCAGCTTTGCGGCTGGCGGTCACCCAAGCGGGGAGGCTCAGCTTTGGCAGGGAAACGCAGCACCCCAAAACCACGCAAACCCCAGAACCCCAAATGCTGGGGCGGTGCGTGAGCTAGTCTGCAAGCCAGTACCAGCTTCTGGATTGACCTGCAAAACACGAGATCACAGAATTCAGCTTTGCTTCAG
>NW_008622240.1:30794-73818 GCF_000691845.1 Merops nubicus
GGACTTGGAATCATAGAATTTTGGTTAGAAGAGGTCTTGAAGATCATCAGGTCCAATCGTTCCCCCAGCACTGCCAGGTCACCACTAAAACGTGTCCCTAAGTACCACATCTCCATGGCTTTGAAACCCCTCCGGGGATGGGGACACATCACCACTTCCTTTGGCAGCCTCTTTCAGGCCTTGACAACCCTTTCAGGGATGAAATATTTTCCTAATATGGAACCTAAACCTCTCCTGGTGCAATCTGAGGTCAGTTCCTCTTATCCTACTGCTTCTTCCTGTGAGAGAAAAGACTGACCCCCACCTTGCTCCAGCCTCCTGTCAGGGAGTTGTAGAGAGTGAGAAGGTCACCCTTTTCTTTGGGCTAAAGGAGGCCAAAGAAAAGGCCTCCTTTTCTTTGAGCTAAACACCCCCGCATCCCTCAGCCGCTCATCGTAAGACTTGTGCTCTAGACCCTCTCCCAGCTTTGTTGTGCTTCTCTGGGCAACTTAAAAACATACAGTGACCAGTGACCTTGCTGCCAAAAGAGCTTTGCTGCATGGGTGTTTCGTCAAGAGCTTGGCTCTATCCTTTGGATTTTTTTTAGTGACCCAGGAGGAAGCAGGGCAAAACTCACATAGTCCCTCAAACCAATCTCCAAGCCACAGTTATTAATTTTTCCACACTGATCTCTTAGGAGTCTACAGAAACTGTGCACAGTATACAGTATAGATATTCCAGTCCAGAACCTGAGCAAATAAACTATTCCATTTAATCATTCTGCATGTCAAGAATTAAAGGGGAATTGCCACAACTGTGAAGTTCTTTTATTTCCAAGAATTTGTGGCTATCAAGCAATAGCACTTGTCACCTTTAATAGTGAATTAAAAAAGTTATGAACAGCATGCTCTTCTGTAAACCACTTTTCTCTGAAGCACTCCCAAAGGAATTAAAAAATAAACCAAATCAAGCAACAGGACTTAATCCTGAGTAGTGGCATGAAGTTTTACACGTGGTTATAATTAGCTGTTAATTTAAGACAAATGCTTCCTTAAGCTTAAATGATAAGCACTATAAGACAACAGGCTGCAATAACCATTGCTCACATTCTGTTTCCTACCCTGGGTTGCATTCCTGAATTATATAAATTTTCAAAATCCAAGTCAAGGAAGGAAAAAAAAAAAAATAAAAAAATCAGGGAAACAAAAACTCATTATGAAAAATGACCTGGGATAGTTCAATCAACTCTGAAGCATGTGTTAGTCCTGCAAACGTCCAGAGCTCCACTTCAGCTGGTGAAAGCATTGCAAGGTAGTGCCCACTGCATACCCACTGGATGCCCATTCACGACTGACTTACTGTCTAGTTCCTCTTATTATTTTCTTTTACCATATGCCAGTGACCAGTCCTCAAGCCAGAAGATTGCAGCCAATGAAACACTTGCTTGGCAGCATTGGCCACAAGGTCATGCAAAGATCAATAATGATTTTATTTACAGATCTGTGTAAAGGAAGACTGCAATTATTAGCCATTTACTTCTAATTGTAAATGATGTCAAAAGAAACACAAAACCAATGTAAAGACTCTACCATAAACTTTGCTTAACTTCTCATTTCAGATTGCTGCATGATTAAAGCAGTTATTTATAAGGCCACATTCAAAAATTAAAAAGATAGTAATTTTTCAATTGGAAGCTGAAGAAGAATCAACTGTCGTTATCCTGGGATGAGGAGAGAGACAAGGATCAAGCTTGTAGCCTTCCCCTTTGTTTCACTTCCAGATGGGACTGGAGGAAGGGAAACTCCACCTTTGGACCTCCACATCCTCAAAAAAACCTTCCATATACAGATATCTCCCCTTCATAAAACCGTGCAGTTGTTTTTCCATATTTCAGTGCAAGCCCGACCAGTCCTGTGTGCCAACCAAAGCCATTTCTGGCTGTAGTCAGAAGTTTGAGCAGTTCAGGTAATTTCCTCAGGCATGAGGAAATGCAGATGATTCTCATTGGCAAAATGGGACTCCAGTTCTGAGGTTGGATTGAGACCACGGTGAAATTCTGGCCTCCTCACCCACACATGTGTGAACTTATGGTGCAGCCATGCCAAGAGTGGACTGACCAATATGCAGTTTGCCAGCACCACCTACTGATGAAGATCCAGAACTGGAAGTGTTTGCAGCCAACACAGGGTGTACGATATTAAGGGTCATCAGGGTGTTCTAGGACTTTTACAAACTGGTGCAGTACTAGATGAGGTTTTGTTCTTGTAATTTATGTTTACCTGGTGCTTTAGCATCATCAGGAGCTTCCAAGTACTGGAAGATGTTGAGTGTGTTGAGGGTGGGTGGAAAAAGAAGCTCAAAACAACATAAAAAAATCTCAAATAAACCAACACTACACAGATAGACAGACACACACACACAGAAGGGATCTCTGGAGATCATCTCATCCAAACCCCCTACTCCAGCAGGGTCACCCACAGCAGGATCACATCCAGGTGGGTCTGGAATCTCTCCAGAGAAGAAGACTCCACAACTTCTCTGGGCAGCCTGCTCCAGGCTCCGCCACTCTCACTCCACAGAAGTTTCTCCTCCGGTTCAGGTGAAACCTCCTGGGTTCCAGTTTGTGCCCATTGCCCCTTGTCCTGTCACTGGGCACCACTGACAAGAGTCTGGCCCCAGCCTCTTGACCTCCATCCTTTAGCTCTTGCTCTGCATTGATCAGATCCCTGCTGAGTCTTCACTTCTCCAGGCTGAACAGCCCCAGGGCTCTCAGCCTGTCCTCGGCACAAAGATGCTCCAGGCCCCTCAGCATCTTCATAGCTTCTACTGGACTCTCTTCAGTAGTTCTTTGTCTGTCTTGAACTGGGGAGCCCAGAACTGCACCCAGGAGTCCAGAGGTGGCCTCGAGACTCTCCCTCAACCTTCTGGCCCCACTCTTCTTAATGCGTCCCATTTATGCACACCATTTGCCTTCTTGGTTACAAGAGCACACTGCTGGCTCACAGTTAACCTGGTTAACCAGGTCCTTCTCCATAGAGCTGCTTTCCAGCGGGTGAACCCCTCACCTGTCTGGTGCAGGGGGTTATTCCACCTCTACACTTGCCCTTGTTGAACTTCATGAGGTTCCCATCTGCCCAATTGTCCAACCTGACCAGGTCTTGCTGAAGGGCAAAACAGCTCTGGTGTGTCAGCCAGTCCTTCTCATTTTGTATGAGGAAACCGGCTGAGGGTTCACTCTGTCCCCTCTTCCAGGTCATCGATGAATATTTTGAACAAGACTGGACCAAGTTCTGACCTGTGGGGAACACTGTGAGCTACATGTCTCTAGCTAGACTCTGCTTGTTTGGCTCATAATGAGGGAGAAATTCATCCTCAAAGCTGACACTCCACTAAAGGATCTGAACCGAGTCTCAGAATTGAGCAACCAAGCCAACAGGACCACGGATTCACCCCCTCATACCTACACACAGGCTCCACAGGTGAGTGCTGGGCATAGAGCCTGCCCTTGCTCTTCCAGCCCTGAAGACATTTTGGAGGCATCAAAGCCTCTTTTGAATAATGTAGCCCAGCCTAAGAGTCCAAGACAAAGAAAGACTGGAGGGTTAGTTAGAAAATCTTCATGATCAAAGCAAGTGACCTGGGATTTTGCGTTTCCTCCCGGAGGAAGGTGTCCAGGCCTGTTTCAGTACTACTACAATGCTGAATGTAAGGCTGAAACTCCACGAGACAGCCTGGCAAGAGTGCACATGTCTATGGGGAGGCTGAGAGGGCAGCAGGCAGGCAGCCTGGTGCTGTTACGATGAAAAGGAAAGCAGTAGTTCAAACAATTACACGGGGAGATGTGCTCAGCTTTCTCAGAGAGCACAGCTTCTGGCAAACATGCCCTTGCTCACACGAGGAGTATTCAGCAACCTCGGGCAGTGGCAGGCCCACAGACTCAGCAGGAGCTTGTTTTGAGAGGATGGAGGTGGGGACTGACCAGTTTGCACCCTACTGCTGGTACTGCCATTATTTGGAGACCACGCTGGAGATGATATCAGCAGTGGTGTCAGTCCATAGACATCTGTGCATATAGACAGCAAATCTGCATCAGATAATGAACAATGCTTTCATTCCATAGGCTTGAAAGGAAGGTTTTTTTCCATGTTACAAAAAATAATTTTCCCCAAGCCTATGAAATAATAAGTGGTAACTTCTAACCTCCAATCCACACTCCTCATATACAGCAATACTTCAAAAAACCTGTAACTTCCATACAATGTAGAAGAACTGGTAATACAGCAGTGAAGATACTTGGCCACGCTCTCTAATCTGATTTATATCAATATCCCACAGCACTGGGATTTACATTTAAAATTGGTCTGACACACAATGGGACAGAAAAATACTTATGTAAGAGCTGTGGGTTGGCCTGGGCAAAATGAAATAAAAATTGTAGCTGTCAGGCAGCAGAGCAGGTATGGTGCTTGCTAAGCAACGCGGGGCTTTGTGGGAAGAAGGTGGAGAGAGCTTTTAAATGAGTTGTTCTCTGCTCCCCCGGTTCCTTCATGCCAACGCTGAGTGTGCTAGGAAGGGCACAGCAGCTTCCCACCACATTCCTCAGTGCACAATAGAGCTTCCTTGACTTCAGTTACTAGGGCTGCTCAGCCAAGAGGAGAAAGCCCTCTGAAAGAGGGGTTTGGATACCATCTGGTTGTCCCACATCACCACCACATTAGAGAAGAATGACCTGAGAGAGCCAAGCACACATAGCAGCCAAGGTAATAAACACAACCGGGGAAACTGGAACAAAGAGAGTGCCACTTAATTAATAAAAGCATTTTTCTCTCTCCTGGTCTGCAAAAAATTGGATCCGAAGAGTTTAGGACTGGCTGCATAAATGAAAGTGAGCAGCAATATTACTATCATCTTTCACAAGTGATATCAAAAGGCAGTAAAGAACAGCTCAGAAGCACACATAGTCAGCAGGAAACGTCAGCTCCTTTGAATGATGAATCTCCACTATGTTCAAAGTTCATTACTCCCTCCCCTCCAATCCATCGTGCTCCTCCCTCCCCGGAGTGCTGCAGCTCTAAGGGCTCCATGCAAGGCAAGACTGTGGCAGCTCCCTCCAAGAAATGCTGAAGAAATTGTTATATAAAATGCCAGGGCAGCGTCATAAAACTTTGAAGTTATTATTCCTCTACCCCGAGTGGGAGTCCAGTTGAGCCCACTGTGGCCACACTTATGATTCTGTTTGTATTAGGCAATCAAGTCAAGAGAACACCATGCATATGCTGAGCTTCATACCAAAATATTTACCCCATGTTGGCAGTCTTCTGGAGCATAGCAAATGGGATTGGAATACAGAAGGTGCAAAAAGAGGACAGCAGAGGTCATTGGACTTCCACTCTGAGATGTCCACAAGGAGAGCTTTGTTATTCTTTAATAGCAGGGGTACTGTTTGGAAGTAATATGTAAAATCCTGTGCATAAAATACCAGGTGGTATCCCACACACTGCCCCACCACCTAGATCCAGCAGAAACCCATATGCACTGAAGAACACTGCTACTAAGTCTTCCTACTGGTACTTCACATCTCCTGTGAAAAATCCACAGAGCGTTCAGTTTTACTGACTATTTTATGCAATGCTCACTTGCCCAATCAGCCACTATGTCACCTTTGGTTCCTTAACCAGAGGAGAATTCTCCTTTATGCACAATTGCTAAACTGCATATTGAAACAGGTCATCTAAAGAAAGAAAAAAAAGACAAAACCAAACCACCACCACAACAAAAAAAGCCAACCACAAACCAGAATAATCCATTTTAGTTTTGGTTCACCTCTACTGAACTTCCTTGCAGTCTCTGCTACTTATGAAAAGCCATCACAATTTTTTGAAGTGTTTCACAGTGCGTGGTCACCTATTTGATTTAAGATGGACACGTGGAATCTGGCATCACTGTGACAAAATCAGTGATTCCAGTAGCATCTTCACCAGCTCTAGCAAACCATGCTGAGAAAATGGGAACTAAAGCTGGCTTGGTCTTTTGAAATATGAAATAGGAATAATCACAGGCCAGAAAAACATGGGCAGGAAAAGCACAACTATTCCAGAAGACGAACTACAGGCAGTTTAATTTACTCCACAAAATCAAGCAAATTCTAACCACCACTGTCCGTATTTTCACTTTGATTTTACCTAAAGGGTTTAGGTTTTGTGTAAATGCCTGTTTGTGGAAAAGCTTGGCAGCAACAGGGCCTCATCTGAAAAATGCTGTTAGATTTTAGGTGAATTTAATGCCTGAGCCTTTCTGTAATGGCTTTCTTGTTGTTTAGCTTGCATAAAATAAATAGTGGCTCTTGATATTTTTACTGCCTAATAAAACATCACATGATTTCACCCAATTTCCCATGTTTAGTCAATGAAGCACATTAGGTGTTCCAAAGATAATTTAGCAACAAATGAAGGACCTCAGCTGGATCTTAGTCCTTCTGAAGTTGTCCCAAACACAGACTGGATGCAGTACCTACATTAGATTGGTTGCTTGTCCGTAGCAGCTTATTATTTTCAAGTTAAAAGCTTCCTTTTCCCCTATACGAATCTACATTTCAACTTTAACATAATCTTCCCTCTGAATAATAAATAAAAAATCCGATATACAGGAGTGGTGCAGATCTAAGCATCTGCGTGATTGAATTTGTGCAGCAAATACATTTCTTTCACTACTGACAACAGCAGCACCAGCAGAAGGAAACCTAAATTACACATCCTCTGAACATCTGGCTGTACGAGCCATACGTAGACATTCTATGTATCTCTCTACATTTTCTTAACTACTTATACACCATAGCCTTACTTTTTCTAAGGCATTTTGAAATGCTATGCATGCTTACATATGAGATGGTAATCCACAAAAAAGCTGCCACATCTGCAGGCAGTGTGAGCTGATGCATTCTTGCCAGTGGAGAGAAGGTGAGCAATGTGCTGGAAGATCTTTAGAAGGTACATAAAAGCATAAAAGGTAAGTTAAAAACCTACACGCTGCGTCCTAAAGATCTTATTTTATGAACAGTACTCTGTTTTGGTTGGGCAAAAAAAGTATGAATACTTGCTTGAACGAAGAACTATGAAAGAAGCTTCAGTAAGATGTGCTTAGGTTGGATTTCAGAGGCATCCAAACATGTCCTGTACATCAACATTCGTCCTCCACCACCACATTCACCTCCACTTTGATAAAGTTACCCAAAATTGCTACTTGGACTAAAAGTTTTTGAAATACAGTAACACAACTGAAAATAAATGTTGCCACACCACTTATTTGATGTAACAAGTACAATCATTCCAGTAGCAAGAGGCAAAGATGGCCAAAACCCATGTCTTGAGTCAAATCAATAAGCATGTATCTAAAAGAACACATTTTAAAAAAGGAGTTTGGAAATCTCTTAAGCACATAAAGTTTGGTCAAGTCTGCATCTTGCAGTAGGATCCAGCATGACTCCTGAAGTTTTTCTTGGTGCTGGGACATGCCTAGTGGCATGCTCTTAGGTGACTTCTTTGATGTCCTGCAACTTTTCAGGAAACGAATTCACTTTCATCTCTTGCCTCCGACTGACTTTATGAAGCTTATAAATAGTCCGTGAGATGCCTGTCAAATATGGCTGACCCTGATAAACAGGCTGAGAAGTGATTGGGAACAAAGCAGCAGGCAAGAGTCTGTTGAGTGTTGGGGTACACCTCGCTTCCTTGAAAAAGTCAGATGACACAACAGATGCAAACTGTAGGTTTGCAATACCCTAAGTAGCACTAGAAGATTAATCTCTCACACCTCAGACTAGACCACATGCCTGGAAAGGCATCAGTTTAGAGGGGAGGGGCAGTGGGACAGAAGCAGTAGGAGCTTCATTGCCTTGCCCATTCGCCAAAGTTGACAGATAGATTTTGCCCACGCTGAAGAAACACACTGACACCTCTAAGACATGACATGGAAACTCATCTGCTTGCTCCCCATTCTAGCTACCCTTAAAGAAACAAATTTTCTTTCTAGCTACCTAGTAGAGCCTGTATGTGAAGGAAAGAAATGAATCGTTTCCTATAAATACTCTGTCTCGCCTCTCCTGAAGTTGTGCTGGCGTTTCTATAGTGCTGACCTGTCTCCCGTGGGCTGCATGAGCTCAGGAGAATCCAAAGCAGTGATAAGGATGGCATGCATGACCATGGCTAGAAAACAGTCACACCACCACCACCAAGAAGGAAAACCAGCAACTATTCCATTTTCCAATTTTCACATGCAAGAATAATTCAGCATTTGAGACACAAAGATGAAAATCAACAGCCAAACAACCTCACCAGAACTGCTCACGTTTCGCTGGCATGCAGAGATCCCTGTGGAGGTTCTGCAGCAATTTTTAGCCCAAACTACAAGCATTTACTCCCTAAGTCCAGCTTCAGTTCAGTAATTGAACATACATTCATCTTCTGTGGCTCACAGAGCTCTCCTGGTGTGAAATTCACTCTTGATGTAAAAGATGCAAAGGTGTGACCTACAGAAAGATCTTGTCTATCAGGACATATTATGGTCAGATCCTTAAATAAATATTCAGCACTTAACCCTCCATAAAAAAAGTTTCATGTTTCTTTTTAAAGAACTATAAGGCTATACCTTTGGAATTGTAAGGGATTCTGTAATTATCCAGAAAAATCCACAATAAAATCCAAAACAAGAAAGGCAAGATGCACACCCGAGAAGCACTGGCCATATAGCCTGTAGAAAGGTTATTTTTGAAAGCCAGTGAATTTGTTCCTCTTGTTAACATCAGAGTAAAGATATAGCAAAACACACTTGCACCCCAAGTGCAAAATTGTTCTGATAATGTTGGGAGTCTGCTTAAAGCCTGTTTCAAAAACCACAATATTTTCATACAAACCTGTCATGATTTTCTCATCTGGACCCTGTATAATTTTTACTTAAAATAGGGAATTGATCATGCAGGCAGTGAGGAGCTTTTTCCAGTCATTATGGAATGATATCAAAATTGAATGACTGATAAAACAGTCTCTTAGATGGCTTTTATCTCGACTAAAACGACTTCCCAACCAATCACAGTAATTTTATCAAAGCTATAGGTAGTTACACAGTCTTGAAGTATAGCATTACTCAGCTCACATTAGCACAATCTGCCCCTACTACTCTGTATTTACACACTCAGGGGAAAAAAAAAAAAAAAAAAAAAAAGGTCTGGGCCAGACTTTGAACAGATTTCTCCCAATTTACAACAAAACCTTCCTGGATACGATCCTGGGCAAGCAGGTCTGAGTGAGCCTGCTTTAGCAGCAGGGCTGGATGGAACGACCTCTGGACGTCCCATCCAACCCCACCCCGTTCTGGGATTCGGGATTTCTACCTTATTAAGTGGTGTTTTCATTGTTGTTCCTACAGTTGTTATTTCTTTGCAATAAAGTTGTCACAATTTCTGTTGTTAGCTTCTAGACTGACTACTGCAACAAAACATAATTGCCATCTACTGCAACCACACATTCACTTCTAGCCTCAGCACAGATATTCAGTAAGACTTGCTCTAGGGAAGCTGTCTAGCTAAGGACAGCATTCCACACTTACTTCATGGAATAGAATCATTTTGGTTGGAAGAGACTTTTAAGATCACCAAGTCCAATCGTTTACCCTTTTGGGGAGGAAATTTTTTTTAACATACAACCTAAACCTCCCCTGGTGCAACTTGAGGCTGTTTCCTCTCATCCTACTGCTTGTTCCTTGGGAGAAGAGCCTGACCCCCACCTGGCTCCAACCTCCTGTCAGGGAGTTATTGAAAGCCAGAAGGTCTTCCCTGAGCCTCTTTTTATTTCTTTTGAAATAAAACACCTTTCTTTCTGACCCCACTGCTTGTCCTGGGACAAGGAAAGGTGTTTTCTTTCAACACTGCAAGGTCCCTCAGCCAATCCTCAAGACTAGTGCTCTAGACCCTTTGCCAGCTTTGTTGCCCTTCATGACTGGTGACAGTCAGCATCCTGGTTGACGCTAAGACAGGTTCCAGTATTCCCTTGTTGACACTCAGGAAATAACCCAACAGAGCAGGTCCCTCTTGGCCACAGAAGGAAGCCAAACACAAGTTTAGTGAAGCAATTGATTTACTGTCCTGCTCTGAACTGCAGAAATCAAACATGGTTCTGATCTATAGGTACCACCAAGTGCATCATTGGCTTCCCTGCTCCCATGCAACCCTCTCCCCTTTGCCTGGGAGCAGGTGGGGGTGGTAAGTGGCCTGCCCACCTACTTTCCCCCCTCTGCCCTGGGCCCTGTTTTGAACCCTTATTTGGTACTTGTGATACAGTTGCCCCAATGGTTTGTGCTTTGGGCAGTCCCACCGAGCTGCTGTGGGCAGGAGCTGGGCAGCTCTGACTTCCTGCCCCAGAGGCATTGAGCTTCTGCTGTCACAGAGAGCTGCAAAAAGACAAGACTTTGGAGACACACCAGTACAGGAAGCCAGGAAAGAAAAAGGGAGCAGCAAGTACAACAGAAAGTCAAAGTAAGTTGCCCAAGCAGTAGGCTGAGGTAGAATTTAGAGCAGAGGTTCTTTGAGTGCCAGTGCAAACCTCTAACCTTCAATAATAATATTGCTTCACTTTTCTAATAGCCTCTTTTTGTTTCCAGCATGTCCAAATGATTATTTATATGCCTTATGAAGGCAAAGACAGACACATAAAGGCTCCAGCAAAAATCACAGTCTCCCTCTCTGCAAGAAAAAAAAAAAAAATTAAAATGTCCATGTAAGTAACCAGAGATTGTGTTTGTTATTCAATTTTTACCAACCCAACAAGTTGCATTTTCTCTTTCAAAAGAAGAGAATACCCCGATACGCTACAGCCACATTTGCTGGCCTTTTACAAGGGCAAGAGCTGGAGGAGATGGCCTTGCAGTGCTGCTGGAAGGGTGTCCCTGTGAGTCAGACAGAGCACGAAGAGCATCTTCTTGGAAGATGGCTGGGGGTCTGCAGTTTGTCCTCCTGCTGGACACAGGAGGGAAGAAATGACTCTATGAAACTGGTCTACCAGCCCAGGTGACACCTGCCACAGCCAGCCCTGGGGCAGCCATCGAACTAGGGCTACTGTCACTGTTAGAAGCCTATGAGAACTGGCACACTGCCTATTTCCTTGAGAGCTGCTATCTCCCTGAAGACCTACGTATCTTCTTTGGCGAAAACATGATGTGAAAACACAATAGAACCCACCCTGCTTTCCTTCTGCATGTGCTGATTGAGTCTCTTGGGATTTTGGGTTGTTTAAGGTCTGTAATCATCTCCCATCTGTCACTGTGTAAATATATATATATATATTTTTGGAAGTGTTATTGTTTTGGGCAAGAGTAGTTAGAAATACAGTGCTCCACAGGTCAGAACACATCAGACAGAGCATCATTCCAGCTTGAAGTTCAGGCCCTGACTATTAATTGCAAACCTCTGTCGTGTACCAACACTCAATGTTGTGCTGCTACAAGCCCAGTGTGGAGGGGGAAGCTGCAGCAAGAGCAACGCTACCTATTGCAAGCTGTGTGCCCTGAGCAAGCTTTCAAAGGCCAAAATTTACGGAATCTGATACAAACACCCAGGATTTCACTAAATGCACCATGTTCCTCAACCTATACTATCCTACACAATTCCCAGTACCCAACCAGGCCAAATTTAGACAAGATACTCCCTTAAAAGTGAATTTCTAATCTGAAAATGCTGCTATTAACTCCTAACAGTTAAAAAGATAAAAACCAGATAAAACAGATAAAAGCCTATCTTCACCACTGGGAGAGAAAGAGAACTAAAACAGCATTTACAGTTCCTTTTATTAGCCTTAAAAAAAATACACAAGTTTCAATTTCATGCTTCATTACAAAGCTGAAAAGACTAGAAAAATAATTTCTGTAAAATAATGAAGAAAAGTTAAAAGTCGTAAAGTTTCAAAACCTGATGTTTAATAAAAACAGAGTTTAGGCAACAAAAAAATACAGCATTTTTGTGCTGGATGTTTTTTCCCTTAGTTTAATATATTTCTGCTGCCACCTCCAGCTTCTTAATTTGGGGATATTTGGGTTCATCTTAAATCTGAAAACACTGCCTAGAAGTGCCACAGGGACGTTGCTCTTCACAGGATGACATCCTGGCATAGCTGAGGTTAGATTTTCCCTGTGTGACTGGGCAAGTCGCTTTGGGTGACAACCAGAGTGGGACGTTGTCTAAAGCTTGGAGACCCACTCAGCGGAGAGCATCCACAGAGCTCCATGAATCAGATTCAGGGCTAGAAATACATTTTGACAAACAGAGTGCTAACGGTTCATGTTTTTAGAGGTTGGATGTGCCATCTTCATACAAGTCAAGCTTCCTTCAATTTGTATCACTTTATTGCAATTTGTTTCCCCCAAAAACCCTTCCCAAATTTTAGCAGCCACACAACACAACAGCCTGAACTTCCCCAAGCCTGGTGGGGACGAGGCAGCTCCAGCAGATGCTGTTTCCTAGTTTACAAGCCCATTGACAAACAACAGCAGCTGCCAACACGGCTAATTCCAAACTATTCTAATTTGTGTGCTGCCTCTACATTTTAGAGCCTGGCTTATTTTAAAATAGCCCTACTTTTTGGATAAGAAAAGACTTTACATTTGTGATTCTTACATGAATTTATCATATACTGTGAATCAAACCAAACAGAAAAGAGACTGCAGGCACAGGCACACGCACATGTTAATGCAGTTAAGCCTCTTTCAGCAGAAACTAGAAGAAAAATAACCCTTTTGGAGGAGGGTGCAGAAGAGAGAGAGAAAAACACCCTGAATCTGAGGTTACCCTTTTCAGCTAGAGCTGCAAGCTAAAGCCACATTTTCTTTCTGTTCTATTTTCTTTGATCCTCAAACTTCAATCCAAACCTTTAAGTTTAAATTGGATTTCATTCTGAACTAAAAGCAGTTTAAATGGAAACAAGAATCTCTCCCCTCCTGCCAAATCAGGAGTTTGAAGCTGTAATATCGAGGTGACTAGCAAATCTATAAGACTTTCTGGCTTGACGTGATAACAACAAACAATTGAGAAGCTTGCTCTGAAGGCAGGAGATAAATGGAACAATTTGCTTTCATTTCACTTACAGAAAAAGAAAAAAAAAAAAAAACAACTCAAGATAAATTTGAGAATCTGCAAGTGGTCATACATGAAAACCAGTCATTGTTGGTTTTAACTAGTGCTTCAAGTGTATTACAATACCAACAGGGGGAGGTTTCACTACTGTCCCATGTGGTTTTAAGCCTACATTGAAAGTTTGTCCCAGGACAAGCAGTGGGGTCAGATTCTCCTCTAAAATGCTGGCATCCCTCTGAACAAAACACAGATGCATTTTCTGTGTTTTGTAGCTATGTATCAAAGCCCTAGATCCCTTAACAACAATTCAGCAGCATCTCAGACAGCTTTCTCTAACTAAATATCCTTCAAGGGGTGCAAATCTTCTCTTATATTCTCCATACTCTCACAGCAGCAAGTCTTCTCCATATGACGATGGGGCTCATATTTGGACTTGGCAAGGTACCAGACCCAAGGTTCTGGGTGCAGACTGTTCTTATATACATTTCTTGTGCATCTTGCTAGCATGGTCAACTTCAGGCCTTGAGCTGAGAGAACTTGGGATCTCTTGCTTGAGGGATCTCTTGGTCTAAGCCCATTGTATCAGTGTGCTGAGGCATTTTATTTATAAGGCTAATACTGTACCTGGGTGGTTTTTACCTTCTTACTGCAATGATTGTTCTAAACAGCTTCTAGCATAAGATTATTTTGAATACATTGACATGTGATACAGAATTTTCCAGTATGGAGGACATGCACTGTAAACCAACCACTACAATTTTGGTTTTACCTAGCTCTAGCTTTCTAGCTACTACAAAGCTTCAAAGCTTTGTTGCTTTGGTCAAAAGAAAGAGATTGAACAGTCTCCTTAGGCATGCCCTGTATACCCACTAGTAACTCTTCCTGCTTGGAACCATTAAGTATGGTTAGCTCTTACAAAAAGTCATTAATTTTAAATAGAAGACAAAATATCCAATTATTGCAGTATAAACTTGGGCAGGAGTTTTCTATCTCATGGAGGAATTGATTTTTGTGTGTGTGTGTGTGTGTGTGTGTGTGTGTGTGTGTTTTTTTTTTTCCAGTTTGTCTGTTTGGTTTTGTGTTTTTGTTTGTTTGATTGTGTTTCACTCTTTTTTATTTCACAGTAAACTTACCAGCAACATATCTATGTACCAAAACTGGCATTACTCATAACTGAAAGCCAACTGATAGGATCATGAAGCCAGGTAACACCAAACGTTGGTTTCTTTCACAAATCAAAGGCTGCTACTTTTATCAAACAGAAAAATAAGACACCATCTGGTGAGCATCAACACGTCAAGGAGAACACAAGACAACTTGGAACCAAAGGGTAGTGCTGCAACCTGAAAACCACTGTCAACATCTGGGACAATCTTCCTCACAAAGTCTATGCCCCAGAACTAGCAAGCACTAGTTCTGGAAGACCTCTCTCAGCGATGCTGATGCCACATTGGCCCAGGAGTTAGTTAACTGGGATAATTAAGCTCATCAGGAGTCCAGACCAACAAGCAGGAGAAGTAGAAAAACTGCAAGTCCCAGATAAAATAGGCCAATTGGGTAAGTTAAGCACCAAGTGTCTTGCTCACAAGGGCCAAGCAAATAGGCTGTTTTGGGAGACAGCAGAGATGCTCGAGAAAACCTTGAGTAATATTTCAAGACTTGTCAAAAAGAAAGTCTTAAATTTTCTGTTTCAACCCACTGACCATTTCTGTTCTAAGAAGACAGCTGTTCAGTCAAAGGCAGAAATTTAATTATTTAGTACCTACAAGACAATTTCTCTTGATCTTAAGGGGCATGTTTTTCAGTATAAAGTCCAAGCTGAAGTCTTAGAAACACCTTCCTTGTAGAGGCAAAGGAGAGGGTGATCTTCCGTCCCCACTGTTTCTTTGAACGGTAAGCCACCTGAGCAAAAATATTATACATGAGAGATATGACTGCTGATTTTTCTCTGGAGAAGATTAGGTTAAGCTTGCCCTTTTCTGAAGGTACACCGTTCATCAGGATGCTCTTCAAAAAGGCAAAATGTGTTTTCCTATCAGGTAAGAGGGTAGGATGAGCCTGCACCAATCTGCAAGACTGACAGCTTTATTTCTATCTGCCTGACCCAAACAGTAGCACATCAGACAGCATTTTTCCAGATCCACACCTGGGGATTTGAACATTCACACTGATATCACCTTAATCCCATTTGACTAGAAAAAAAAAAAACAAACACAGTTATAGGTATTTAATTATATCACACAAACCTTATCTGCTGCAGCAAATAATTTGATATGTCTTTTTCCACCCCTTTTGGAAACTGCTTTTTCTCCTCCTCAGATTTTTACAGCCTTCCAATTGCAAGGTTTGCGGCCCTTGCCAAGGGTGAAGGAATCTAATTTGCTAATTCAATCATCATTTGCAAACTAATGGCTATAAGCACACACAAAAAATGACATTAGAGCATCTGAAACACAAGCTATGTTGATGAATACATTCACAGAGTAAATAAAGACAACTTTCAGTGGAAGCACTTAACGCCTGTACATATTTCTGGTTCAAGAATTTAATCTCTTCCTGGACAACAGCTCTACTATTAATAAAACTAACAGCAATAAAACCACGGCTCAAACCTCTGCCCTTAGCTGGTTTGCTCCAAGATCTCCAGCAGGAGCCTAACTCTTGGGTTAAGGCAGCAAACATTCAAGACCCTCCTTACTACAGGAGGAGTAACAAACTGTCTGCTTCTCAAGTCAGTGGAATCTGCTTTAGATTCACCCAAGGAATTACATTTTTTTTAGTGTTTCTCTTTAAAATTGAAGAGAAACACAAAAAAATTCAAGCCTTCACGCCCCCTGAATTCCAACACAAACAAAAGCACATGTAGATGAGATGTAAGGAAAATAAAAAACTCCAATGGGAGCCAACAATAATGATTCCATAATATTCAGTTCTGTGTCTTAACACTGCTTTGGGTCAGATCTGTGATTGATATTTAAGCCTATAAGCCCCCAAAATGAGCAAGAATTCAGTATGAGGCATGATCCTTAGGCACATCTGGAAATCTGCTCTTAACTACCTGTAAAGGATGCCTGTCACCAAGCCCTGCTCTGAGCTGGTGGGGAGGATCTTCAGTGGAAGAAACCATGCACACAGAACGGAGACATTACAGAGCACATTTGTGGCATTCAAGTATTAACAAACAACTTCCATTTGCAGCGTGTCCAAATTAGTTTATTACGGCAGAATTTCTCAAGTGAAGATCTGAGAAAAGTATCCTGAGGCAATCGCAGATGCAATAATATTCTCTCTTAATTTATTTGAGAAAACAGCCTGAAAATTGGGACAGTCATATTTTCTTGCCAGTGGAGAAAGTCAGTATTCTCAGCTGCTTATGGATAATAGATGAGCAATGTTATTCATCGGCAGGCTTTCAATCTCCCAGTGTTATTTAGGCTCGATTAGCATCTATTCCTCTGCTGCCACACCATAGCACACGTTCTACTCCACACTTTTCTCTTCAAAGACTCCACTTCATCCCACCACAGGGGATCTCCCCTCAGGAGCAATGCATTCAACTTCCCTCAGTACCATGGCACTGCCCAGACAAGACTTCAAAGTAGGAGCAGATTTCTAGCTAAGCATGTGGAATGGGTTTTACGAAAACACATATTTTCACAGTGGAACAAATTAAGGAAATATTGATCTTACACGATGCATATGGGTTCTCTCTCCAACAATAATTCCTTGCTGTTAGAATATTACATGTAACAGGTTTTAAACAGTCAAAATCAATACGGGATCATCTGTCTGTTTTACAGGAAATAGAAACAGAAACTCAGAAAAGGTGAAGTGGCCACAAGCATCTAACAGGACTGGATTAACCTGGAATTGGAACTTAGTCTTCTTCATAAAGACTGTATCCCACTCTAGAGCACAAAGATTTCCACACCATTCAAAACCCATGTTCTCTGGAGCTAGAGGATCGGATGGTTGAGTGGCTGTCAACATTTCCAAGTGCAACCTCCTCCTATACAGAGGTCAGCATGGCAGTCTATGATGGATAACGTTCAAGTCTTCAAAGGGCACTTATTTGGGTGACTATGAACTTAAACAGGATAGCTTATCCTGTCCTTTTCCCCTCCCCCAATCAGAGTGCAATTCACATCATCCAAATGCTTTGTCTCACCAAATCCCACGCACTTTGGTAGATTCTTTGGGGAGCTTTTAGCATCTAAAGTCTGACTGTCTCTGCCATAAACAACTTCCTTCTTCACCTGTGGAGTTTGATCACAAGAGGGTGAGACAGTAGCAAACCCAAACTCAAATCAGTATGTAGTAAAAGTTGTGTAGAATAAACCTGGAAGAATCCTGAAGGACAAAAATCAGCCTAATCCCAGCTCCAAAATGGGCTTTAAATGCAAAGCAGAGAGATCCTCCATCTTGTACCAACTGCTACAATCATCACTTCGCCTTTTCTAATATTTTTTTAAAGTAGTTCAGAGTAGTCAGGATGGTACCTGTTCACAATGCTTCGCTGTGGTTAAACACAGACAAGGAAAAATCAGAGTGCTAGTGGTGAAGATTCCATGTACCTCATAACAAATCAGCACAAGCTACAGAAAGTGTTTCTCTACATTAAGCAAGGCAATCCAGCACCCAGACAGTTAAACCAGCTCTGGAAAAGCTAGCTCAGCTCCTGGTGCAGCCCAGCTGAATAAGCTCATCAACTTCCTTACTGTAGCATTTCTAGGAGCCGAACTGATTTGCTGAGCTAGGTTGATTTGCCTGGCTATGTTGGCTTGAGCAATTTCAACACTATTTGCATCATTGCAGTACGTTGCTTCTCTTGCCCTCAGTTGATTTTTGTCAGTTTATCACCATGGTGCCACAGTTTAGCATAGCTTAGTGGTGTAACTGAGTGGCACAGAGCTCAGAATACACACAGAGCACTGTATTAATACACTGAGCCAAAGGAAAAGTAAAAACTTGTGTTCATGGATTAGGTAGAGACCAACCATTTGACCTTTGCTCAGAGCTGACGTTGTTCCTTATGACATCATTGTGCTCATTCACAGACAGCTTCCGACGACCTATTTCCCCAGTTTGACATCTGTATTTTGTCTAGTTTCTGCCCTACTAAGAAGGGACTACCACAGTAGTGAGGGAGAAAGGGGCAAGGAAAGGGTTGGCTCTGCTGAAAACAAAGCAGAGAACTCCTCTAGTCTCACAGAATATGATCAAGTATCCTGCTTTTTATCTAAAACCTCTTAAGTCTATCTTGTGCAGTCTCTCTCTTGCCTCAAATATCAGAAATTTCTCTGAATTATTATTTTTTTCCTAAAAGAAGACTGCCTTTCCAGGCAGTATTCTGATAAAGAAATAGGAAGAATATTTTTCTCCTCCCTTCTGCCCTTTATGCCATGTAGAAACAATATATTATTGGATACAAGGCTATGGCATGATTACTGAACGAACTCCTAGTGGACCAAAGATTATGGTGGCCATCACAAAATGTCACTGATATCAAAAAAGTTATATAAAACCCCAAAACCTAAAAATCCCAGCCTGTACTTAGTCGCCAATTTATTTGTTATTTGTTGCAGTATGTAGTTCCTGGCTTGGTTTTGTCTGTACAACATAAGTGTGACAAGTATTCCATGTGTTTTCTCCTACTTTAGCTCTTAGATCTTACAGTTCTTTAGGCCAGTTGTTGCAAAATTTCTCATTAAAACCATCCACAGTGTTAAGTCTTGCCAAGACCCATAAGCAGGAACCTTTTGTTGGCATCTGATAAGATAGCAGAGAGCTACAGCTAACAACCTCACTTTCTGAATTGTATCATAAAACAAAATAAGCAACGCTGAAGAGCTAAGTAAGAAATGTAAGATTTCTATTAAAAACGGGCTTTATATTTAACAACTATATTAACTGTGTTGTAAAAGTGGATGTATGACTGTAATTATACATACCACAAAAGGCTACTTAAAATCTGAGATTTTCCAAAAAACTGAAAATCATTCAAATTAAATGAATGTGCTTCTTCATTGCCTCACTGCTTTAGATTAATTTCCTTTTAAAAACAACTACAACAACTACCTTCAGACCAAGGAAAATGTTGAAGGTGGCAGAATCTCTCCAGGTCCCAAATATCCCTCACAAAACTGCAGTTTGCAGGTCCTACCAAGCCAAGAGCAGCTTAATTGCCTGCTATTGCAATTCCAGCCACTGCAAATCGTATACAGCTCTCCCATGAAAGCATTAAAGAGCGAAGACTTAATTAGCACCCCTGATTAAATAGCAATTCATACAGCCATTCTACCTTCCAGCTGGGAGTGCAGTTCTCTGAGGAAGCAGCGAAGGAAAAAAACCAAACACACAAACTCTGCCCAGACCAAAAACTCAGCACCACTCAATTTCTTCAGACTTTATCATGGTAAATGTTCATTCTTTATGGTGGAAAGGCCACTGCCAGACCCATGTGGAACACTCTGAGGCAAAGCTTCCATTTACAAGCTTGGTCAATCTGAGAGGTTACAGACCCCAGCAGAAATCATGGAAATGAGAACAACAAAGCAGTTCAGAGCAAGCAGCACCAAAACTAAGCATGAAAAGACTCTTGCAGGCAGTGATGGTTCAACAGCCTGCAGCACTGGGGAAGGGAGCCAAAAAACTCACAGCAAAACACCCTAACAGAAAAATCATGCATCGTTGATAAAGGTCCAGTGAACAAGCAATTCTGAAATTCAGCTCAGGTCCTTTTCTTCCCCTCTTCCACGTCATACTTCTGAAACACACCACAGTAGGAGAAGATTAACTCCTTCTTGGGACAGCTGGGATTGCAAATCTTCACCTCTCCTGTCCAGAAAAAAAAAAAAAGGAGCATGACTAATACTGAGAGGCAGAGTACATCTCCACACAGACATCCTCTCCATGGGTGGCCAGGGCAACCATGGCTGTGGCCAGAATTGACTATACGTTGTAGCAAGAAGGAGCTGGTGTTTTGTGGTGGAGGAAACCCCTCAGTTTCTCAATTTCCAGCCCCGCATATTCATATTGTTTCTGCTCAAAAGGTGCTAGATTGTTTCTTCCTGGCTTAGGGAAGATCTCCAGACAAAGAGAAGCAGTGCTGAGGTGCAACAGATCATGCAACAGAAAAAACTGCTGAACTTCAGCCAGCTCACACACTGTCCTTGCTCTCCCCAGGCTGGAAGGACCACGTCAACCTCTTGTGAAGCCAGAGAAGATGCTCTTTTTACGATGCCATGCCGAGGGGGGGAAATTTACAAGAAGCAGTGATGAGACAAAAACAAAATATGGAAAGGAACAGAAGTGATTTAGGAGTCCACATGCAATGACCATCAAAGAAGACCAGTATTTTAACAAGATTGGAGTTC
Organism: Merops nubicus; assembly: GCF_000691845.1. Classification (NCBI taxonomy): domain Eukaryota; kingdom Metazoa; phylum Chordata; class Aves; order Coraciiformes; family Meropidae; genus Merops; species Merops nubicus. Next base: position 51,264 of record NW_008622240.1, read on the forward strand.
TACAAGTGACAGAACTAGCAATAAGGATCCTCTTCTATAGCACAGACTATCAATTCACAAATCCTGAAGACAGGTAATTTCTGGCTTTTAATAAGGCACAGGGTCAAGAACTGACTTATGAGTGAGGTCCAGGATACCACCCTAACTGCTCTAGGGAAGCACACCAAGATTTTGGAAGCCGTAGAGAATTACACTGCAGCAATATTCCTTCACTCACCAGACTGGAAACCTTAGCTAAATGAAATAAGGGTGTGATGAGGATAAATACACTGTCATATGACAAGACTTCAGTAAATTAGCCAGACAGCCAGAACAAAGACAGATGGGATATAAGAGAAGGTCTTGTATTTAGTGTTTGAAAAATCATTTGGATACTGTTCACTGCTCATGTGCCTTCTGGGGTTTGCAAAGTGGTGTTCTCTTGGCCTTCAGAAAGCCAGAGGTCAAATTTCCATATAAAAATCTGAATACTCATTCATATTTGAGTATTCCCTACCTACTGGTAAAAAGTACTTGATTCTTGACTAAACTTTCTGGAAAAGATCTGTCCTTTGCAGTATAGCTTGAGTCCCTCCCTTACGCACTACACGTCAGTGCCATTGGTTCTATCTGAGAAAATAAACAACTAAGATTATTGGATGAAGGCCTTCATGGCCCCAAAGAACTCACGGCTATCACTGAGCATGCAGAATAACTCAGAGATGAGTCTGAAGCAGTTTCAGCTATTTGCACGGTAACACATGACTGCTCATTTGAAGAAAGGAGCTTGGAACAGCACATGGGACCAATTACTTACATCCTCCTGGAATCAATAGTTTACCTTTTCAGGTCCAGTTTATCTGTACTGCTTGGCAGCTCAACTGTCTCTTTCTCTTCTCTTGAGGAATACTACCACATGCAGATGCTATTTATATGCTAGGCAAATTATTTCTGCAACCGTATTCTTCACAACAAGCCCATCCTTGTGTCCCATCCAAAAGGTAAGTGGCATAATTTGTGTCTGTGAAAGATGCCTTGGCACTTTTTGAGAAGTAAATCCAGAATCCTGGCAAAATGTCAGCTTTGGTAATTGCATTCTGTCTGTCTGCAATTCCTCTTTTCTAATAAACAGCTGAGGAATTCTACCCCAGATGTGACTTGGTAGCGTGTCCAAAGTTCCAGGAAGATGTTAAATCAAAGAACAAATGTAATAATGAGAAAGATAATTATAAGCCTTATTTCTCATGTATCTGCTCTACAGGTATTTTTTATGCTCTTTTGAGCTCCCAGAATCCCATCACAACAACAGCTGAACTCAATAGAAGTCAGAAGAGTAAACCTCTGAGGATACCTTCTCCTCGAGACACTGGTCAGAACCCAGGGAGAATGCCAATGGAACATCAAATCTCATTTCCCTCACCCTACAGCAGCAAATTGGTAGCATTTAATTGCCACCTATTTAAATTTCCAACCCTTAGCTGAAAAGAAAGTCCCACAGCCACATGGGTAATAATGCCAAATATTAGCTTCTGACAAATCCAAAGGGAAGCCAAAGTCCTGTGTATCTTGGAATAATGAATTTGGCACCATTTCCCTTTGCACTGGTAATACAAGGCACATTGTTATATTTAAGAGCAAAAGTAAACCAAACCCACCGATTTGCAAAAGCCAAATACAGAACAGCTTCTAGAAAACAGAAAGAAAAAAAAACAAACTAACACATATGAAAACAGCTACAACAAAAGTCCCCCGAATGCCATAAACTTCTCTCTATCCTTGGGTTGTGTCTCAGGGCCCACTACCCTCAAATAATTTGGAAATGAGGACAACATGCTATGAAAAGCACTTCTGTATGACCTGAAAAACAAAGCCGAGGTGCCACGTTCATTAGACACCAATGGAAAATCCTTGCTCAGTTTACCAATTTCCAAAAAAAAAAAAAAAAAGCCCTAAACATGTGAATTTTCGAGTGGCAGCTCTGCAAGCTCACCCGTGATCTGCAAGGGAAGAGGTGTTCTGAAGAGCTCATCACTTGCCACCACCCCCCAGGCTGAACACTTGTCACGGTATCACCTATTGCCAGGTTCTTGGCAGCGTGTCACAGAGGAGAGCGCTGGATGCTCAACAGCCCTCCTGAACTGATTTTTCTTATTTTTGAAAACAATTTTCTAGGCCATCTAGCAGGGAATGTCACCTTCCAAATGTTAAGCAAACAACTGCTGCCTTCTCAAGCTCTCAAAGAACACAGCTTTTTGTAGTAGAACATGACTTTTTTTATTAAATGTACACACAGCAGTGATGGCACAGAAAAATATGCTATTTTTTCTCATAACTTAAATCAATATTTGATTAGAATTACACATTTCCCCCTCTTTAAATCATAGAATCATTTAGGTTTGAAAAGACCTTTAGGATCATCAAGTCCAACCATTCACCTTACTCCACTAAGTCCACTGCTAAACCATCTTCCCAAGCACCACTACTACACAGTTTTTAAACACATGCAGGGATGGTGATTCAACCACTTCCCTGGGCAGGCTGTTCCAATGCCTGACAACCCTTCCAGTGAAGAAATTTTTACTAATATCCAACCTAAACCTGATGTAACCTGAGGCCATTTCCTCCTGTCCGATCAAAGCTAGTTCTGCACATTTTTTTTTTTTCCACTAAAATGGTAAAGATTTGCATTAAATTGGTAAGATTTAAGCATATGCTTGAAATTAAGGTAGCAGCCAAGAAGTTTAACATAGTTGAATCAGGGCCATATATAAGGCAGAGTTACTCTGGCCAGGAAGGAGATGTGGGTTGGATGGTCATCTCCACTATGGGTCTCCTAAGATAGGTTAGAGATGTCATAATGTCCCTCAGTCTTCTTTGCTTAACCATTCTGGTGGTGATGAGTGAGCCCAAAACAGCTCTACTTTGTCTCTCAAATTTCTATCTATGCTGCAGTGATACCAGGAAGAGAGTGTCCATGAAAGCAAAGAGGCATGGTTCTGATAGACCTGCAAGGAAGGAGATGGTTCCTTTTACTGAGGAGGGCCAAATGTCCCATTTTTGCCTCACTACAAAAAAAAAAAAAAAAAAAAAAAAAAAAAAAAAAAAAAAAATCTTTTTTTTAAAACAACTAGTTCAAGGCTTTGCAGCAATTAAGGGATAGGACCCCAGTACATACTTAACTTTTCTGGTTTCTGTGACTAAGAAAACCAACAGAAATATTCAAAAGATGATCTTATTTCAATGAATTTTCAAAGAAAACAAACCAAGAAGTAATACTCAATATAAAATTTTGGAAAAAACCTGCTAAGCATAATGAAAGACCACAGAGCAGGAACATAGCCCTCACTGCAGAGCTCCCAGATAACAGCTACAGGCATAAGGAACACAGCAGAAAATTCCACTCCCTCCAGTGCCCTGGTGCCTGGATGGTGAGAGGAGGACAGGGAGAAGTAGCCAGCAGGCAGAACTTCTCCCTACCCACCACAGAGAACCCCAAGGCAACTCTTCATTCACAAGCAGCTGTTACAACTTCCTAACCAAACCACCACTCTACCCATGAACAGTGGGTTTGTAGAACTAAGTACTGAAGGTTTTTAGATTACTTTTCTATTTACCTATTAAAGGTAAACAAGACAGACAACTTTCCTGTGACTCATGTTCACCTACCAAGACAGAAGCAAAGCTGTCTGCCTTTCACCACAGTATCATTTGGCTTCAGGAAGGTTCCCTAACCACTTTGTTTCTAGATTTCAAGCTGGGAACACTGTGGTCCTACATAGTTGCAGTATTTCTAAAGGAGCCAAGCCTGCCCCTCAAGCTTCACTCCTGAAAGTCCATTCACACATCCATTTTGTGAGCCCTTCCCCTCACACCAAGAGCTTGACTGAAACTCCAAAAGTCTGGAAGTAAAATACTGCTCCCACTACATGGGCCTCAAAAGACTCAACTGAAGGAAGGCAATATTGGTCCCACAGTTCTTCTAGTCTCATAAAAGGGAGGCTGAGGAAATACAAGCTCTTTTTGGGAATTAACCTTGGAAGGGAAAGCATTCAAAAGACAAAACTGTCGTAAAACAAATACTGACCTATATAATATAATAGGTTTTGCTTACTGAGACATGAGCAGATACTACTTCACTGATCAAAGTGAACAGGCTCCGTGCCAAAGCTATCAATGTGAGTATATCTGCTCGTGCTGCTGGGAAATTCTGCTCCTTGCACAGCATTCAGTGGCGTGTAAAATGAGGACTTCAGGTTGTTTGCTTGGACTCATTTCAAAAGCAGTTGCCACACCTGCTCATACCAACACACATAGTAAGTTCTGTTTTTCCAAGCACCCAATACCACAAATCCTGAATTAAAATAATAAAGATATGATTTACGTTCCTACACATCTTTGTTCTTTATGAATCACTTCCTTTCAAAAATACATTCATTTTCCTAAAGCAAAAACCCAATAAAAACCTGTTTGTGCCTATCAGACAGTAAGCAATTTGATGTGCACTCTCTTTGCAAGAAGAGAAATCTTTCTGTATTGCACCACAGTGAGTATGAGCATGGTGTCCTGGCTCCTCTGAAGCCATGTCTTCCAGGTAGTAACCAGGAAATGGGGACTCCTAAAGAACAACGCACAAAAGTTACTGGTGTACCTCTTTGACTGCAGCAAAATATCGAGTAGCACAACAAGTCAGATTTTTTCACAAATATTAGATCTTATCTGCACAGCACAGTGAAGTGTCCTCTCCTCTGATTTAGCTCTAAGCCAGCCTAAAACCATCCTAATGGGCTGACTCCAAATACATTGCCAGCCTGCAGGCACTGGGCAAACAGAGGACATAGTTCTGCTGAGAGGTGAATATCCTCAGCTTCCACTGGGAGCTCCTCGTACTTGGAAGGAAAAGGGCATTTGGCTAAATAGAGCAAATTTTAGCAAGCCTAAAGAAACAAACAGCACACCATGCTACAAAGGTACAGAGCAGTACAGAGAGAAAGTCATCTCTCTATAGCTACCAAAATTTCCTTTCAACAATCAACTCGGAAGAAGCAAAGTGAGCAACCTGAGTGATCTGCAGGTAATTCCTTACTTGTTTTGTTTTGTTTTTTTCTGTAAGCCAAATGGAGACAAATAACAGGCCTGATGACCTCCAGAGGTTCTTCCCAATCTAACTTTTCTATGATTGTGTACCATGAGTTTTCACAACATCCACCACACCTCTAAAGGCAGCAACATTGCTCGGAAATCCTGGAAGAATGAAGAAGTGTCAGCTTAATAGTTTATATTAAGGAAGCTGCTGTGGATAAAGCTTTCTATCAAGGACCAAGGAGGGCAGAATAAACTCTCTGCCTTTTTTTTTTTTTCTTAATAGATCAAATAAACTCCAAATATTGTTTCCTACTTGTGTGAAAGTTGGCTGAAGTGCCTCCAACCAGTAGAGGATAGGCTACATCAAGATAACACCAGTTTTAGACTTCCACCATCCTCATCTTCAAACCATAAGAGCTTTTCCACAGCTACCTGCTAAAAGGGTCACACCAAACCCTCATAATATCCTCATGGGGTAACTACATCCATTGTAGTTACCCCACGGCAGAGCTGGTCCATTGTTTACAAAGGTAAAATTTTTACTTGCTTGTCACCCTTTAGAAGGACCAATGCAACTTTGTACATTTTTATAGTCTGTTCTGTTTTTCCAGGTTTGTTCAGCAAAAGAAAGTTTGTGCAATGGCTATCAGCAAATCACCACTTACCACAAAGACAGATAAGGGGAAACTGAGGAAAGCTGGTTTCTCTTAGGCTATGACAATATTTGTGGTTATTAAGTGGTACAATTACAGAGAAGAGTAAAACTTTTTCTGTTGCTTACAACAGGTAGGTAAGAAAAAACAACTATGGTAGAGTTATTTTTCAAACAACACATGATGTTTCCAATTCATTCACAATAATTGCAACGGGAATGTTAAAGATTTCTATGTCAATATGAGAGTGTTGATAAAAGATCACCACTGGATTATATTAAACAATGTGGCTGCATCTTTCAAAGGAGCCAAAAATACCTATGCATGCATTTCAGTGGGATTAAGGTGTCTGTCTTGGACTTCTAAGAAAAAGAAAGTACCCTGAATGATTGTCTACTTTGGTTCTGAAATAGTAGATTTAAGGATGTTTTGGTCTAATGCTGGCGCAGGCTAGGAAAGGAAAGAAAGATGTAGATGAGAGCAGGAAAGGGATTACATCTGTCAGTCATATCCACAAATAGCTCTACCATTATTAAGATCCATTGGACCACATCCTGAAGCCTTTTATCAGCGAAGAAACTCCCATTAACTGAGACTATTCCACACAAGACAGCTCTCCACATCTTGCATAATTCAGCTACTGAATACAAACTACCATTTCTAATTCTCCCAACATTCCATTTTTATCATGCACAACATATCCCAGTGCACACAACAGCTCTTTTTAGGGCTTATCATTGCAAGATAACAAAGTGTCAGCTTTAAGCTACCCTTGAAGATTCCCCCTCCCTGTAAAGATGCCAATCTGAGATTCTACAAGCAAAGGCATGTTCGGGTTCTATCACACGTCAGCAGCTATAAACAACAGCCTGAAGGGTGCTCCCTCCCCTTCCCCCCCTGTAAACAAAGGGAGTCTTTATTCTTGCAGTAGTAGATCTTTCACAAAAACTGTGAATCTTGACAGCTACATGGCAGAGACAACTCATGCTCCTGCTAAATAAAGTTGCCGAGAAATAAACCAGGATTTTGGAGACATTTATTTGCAAGACATCCTCCAACACAACTCGTTCAACGGTACATGATGCATTTCAGATTCCTCTACACATCCAACAAGTGATGGAATTTCACCTCTAATTTTAAGGAAGCTGCCATAATTATTCAAATGAAATGTAGAGCTTTGTTTCAAACTGAAGTGAGATTATTTTAGTTTGCTGTTCTAGTACTGCAATTATTTTCTGGAAGCAACATTAGGTAGCCGGGGTTGAGTTAATCCTATAAAAAATAAATGGAAGCACTGTGGAAGGATGGAAACCCATCCTCCAGACAAAACAAAAACTGCTTCAGCTTGCCTGGTGAAAATAAGGACCATCGTCATAAAACATCACAGCAGCCTTGTTACCATGCAGTTAACCTTTTATACTCCCCATAATCATACCTAAATGCACAGAACTGAGTTGTCCACTCCTGTAAGTGTACCAAGGTCGGTGGAGCTATGGCTTTCTGCAGAGATCACTAGGCTTTTTCATTTACACTTCCAACCTCTCTTCCAGCACTCAATTTCCACTACAAGAGCTCCCTGCTGGGAAAGCCACAGTCCTTTCTAGTGGCTGTGCACAAATCCTCCACTGTGAAGATAGGGACATGATGGAGAAGAGCTTCTGTACAACTACCACTCATAGCTAGGGCCACAGAATAAATCTTGTTACAAACACTCCCAGAAGATGAAAAAATACACAGCTACTTCACACACAAACAGGGGAAAGGGCTTTTAAAATGTAAACTAACAAAACAGTGGGATCTTGACTAGCACAGCTCAGTAGAAGAGACAAGTGAATCTACAGAGGCTTACCATGTGCTTCACACAGAACCCATCTCAGCATAAGCACTGATTAAATAACTATAGCAGGATGTGACTGCCTTAAGAAGATTTACATGGGTACCACATTCTCTGTCACACTGCATGAACAAAGAATGCTGCATAAAACTGATTCCCTGATGAATAAAACTGTCTGGAGACAAACATACATTTTGATTTCAGACACAAAACAGGCTGAGGCACCTGCCAGATGCTAAGTGTGATAATCACTCGTGCTCCTCATTGTGACCCAATGTCAGCTCTTAAACAACAGTTCTTAGGGGGTTTGTTGTTTGCTTTTGCTTTTTTTCGAATGGCTACAGCATCCCTCAGAAAATTTTACTTGTTTATACTCCCAAGCCAGAAGCCAGAAAGAAAAAGTGACAAGCCTGAGGTACTGCAATTTGAGGTTGTTACCTGCTGCTATTCCAAGCTCTTTAGCTGCAAGCTCTTCTCCCAGACCCACCTTCTTAAAGAGGGCCAGTGCCAGATCCCAAACCTGCTGGGGAAAGCTGGGTCACAAAACAAAGATCTCTTCCAACCAAAACAATTCTAAGATAATCAAGTCCAACTGTTCCCCCAGCCAGGGGAAGGACAAAAATTGTCCACAGTCGTGTTTCTTGGCCATTCTTTAACCCCAAAAGGTCCAAGCAGGAGCACCATTCTACAGCACCAAGCAGAAATCACTCCAGCACTGCACCTGCCACTGTTGCCAGAAATCTCCTGTGTGCAGCAAGGCAAGTGGAGAGTTGTGCCTTGACAATTCCCATCTGCTTTCCAAGGAGGACACCAGAGGATAACTCTAGACTCTCTTTGTTGTGGCCATCCCTTTGCAGTGGTCATTATTTCCATATCTTTCTATCCAGAAGGGAAGTAGAACCGATACATCTTTGTGCAATTACAGCTCTTTTTGCTCATTCTTGTCCTCAACCTGAATGCCTCTGTCACTTCCTAGGAAGAAAACTGCCCATAAACCTGCATACTTCTGTTTGCTTCGCTATGGGTTTATCAGCGTTACCCATCACCAGTGTGACTTTTAGATTGTCTGCACGGAGCGAGGGAGCAGCTCATCTGTACTGTAAATACATGAATGGGATTAAACCCCACAATCTGCTGTGGTGAAAAGTAAGCTGTGATAGCTTCAGAGGGAGCTTGGATGCAATGCATTTCAAGACAACATCTATATAGCCTGCAGAGAAGGAAGATTATTCCCCTGCCCCTCCATCTCACCTCTAGAATCAGTACATTTATAAATGAATTCATCCATGCCCGCAATACACGTGGCTTTCAACTAGCAGGTAGGTGGACATTCACATATGTCGTTGCCATATCTTAGGCACCTCTCAGCAATTATTTTCTTTAACCAATGGAAGCAAATCACATTGTAAGCGGCTCTGTCCTTGCAATGAAATTCTGTTGCAATTTTCTACCACTCCAGAAACAGCATTAGAAGGAAAACAGAGTGGCCTCATAAAAGAAAAGCAATATCTTACAGGATTCACTCAGTATTTGTTCCTCAGGAAAAAAACACAGCTTTTGTGTTACTCAGAAGACAAGACAGCAAGTCCCTACATAAAGAACAGAAGAACAAACTAAATAGGGTTGCTTTTCTAACACTGTCAGTGCTAGCACAGATGTAAGCTGCAAATAATAGTGTATTTTTTTTTTTTTAAATAGACCTCAAAAAATAATTACCTAGGAAATTTGTGAAGTTTTCCAAAAGTCCCTCTAAGCATTTCCCAAGACCATATTTGTCCACTACGCTGTCCACTTTGACTAGGATACAAACTTTTTTTTTTTTTTTTAATTTATTTTGAAAGAACTGGATAATTTTTAATTAAACCTTCCCCAAAGACATCACCTTCATAAACTACCCATTTATTTTTATATAATCTGCATAAAGACAGAAGTGCTACATAATGCTGAGGCTGAATTTTCAATATCAAAAAAGTATAAAGCTTTAATAAATCAATTCCACCAGTCACCAGTTCAGCTCCCTGTTGTGGGAAGAATTACACAGAGACAAATCAAAATGTTCCATGGCCTCTCCAAATGGCTTTTGACCATTGTCCTTGAGCACCTCACATTCTTTATTATTTATATCAAACCTGATTTCCATTGAGACTCCACTGGGAGCATGTCATCAGTCTGTAAATCTGTCAAGTCCCTTGCAGACCCTTGGCAACCGCTTTTGTAAATCTAGCGCCTCCTTAGAAACTCTTGTGGTGGAAAATCAAAATCACCCTTATGATGAGTGGAAACTGAGATACTTGGAGCAGCTGAATGCCAATGTGGGAAAACAATCTTCCTCATAGTCCTCCTATTGTCCTCATGAAGTGGAACCATCCATCTCCCTTTTCAGCCAGACATGAAGATGGAATTCTACTGCACGTACTTATGTGCTGTCAGGTATTGCTGCTTCTTCTGGAAGGCTCAGAGGCTGCTCTGAGCATGCAGAAACTGAGTTCTGAATGGTAACCCACAGACAGTCTCCATTTACTTGTATCTGAAACCCCAGCCAAAACCCTTTTTCTACTCCTTTGGGGACCCAGAAGCCAGGGCCAGATCCACAACTAGCAAAAATTCTTGTTGATCCATTCCAATCACTGATCTTTCCAAGCTATAAATTTGACTCACTTTCCTGCTGGTGTTTTTTGCAGCAATATTCATTTTTATTTCCTTCTCAACGACATATACTGATTATTGGAACATTATTGTATTCAATTCAGCAACCACCTTACGTGCCAGAGTTTTTGTGGGGTTGGAGATTTGGCAGGATACGGGGAGAAGGTGGCAGTTGCACTTCCTTATTCTACCTGGCCATCTAAAATCTATTCAGCTACAGGGTGTTAATTGTTATTTTATAATCACTCAATTCCCATGGCTTTAGTACAAAAAACAAGGTAGATCTACAGTGTTGTACACTAGTTACCTCACAAGACCTTATTAATCATCATCAGCTTTCAGATTCAGTGGAGTTCAACTAAGAAAAGTCACCTAAGGGGTAAGATGGAATTATTTGGTAGCCAAGATGGTTTTCCACAGAATACCAACAACAGATTCCACGTCTTCCACCTGTGGTTGTTATCTAGCCCCTCAAACTTTGTCCAGAAAAAAAAGACATAAGTTGAGAAGATATTGTACCATAAACTCAGTCCCTGTTTTATCCAATTTAGCACCACTTTGACGTTGAAAATTCCTGGGGACAATGCAATAGGCTTGTAGACATCAACACTGTAAAACACCATAAAGAGTAAACATATTCACAAGGTAAACTGAGTGTTGTGGTCAGTTCTGGGCTCCCCTGTTCAAGGTTCAAGAGAGACAAGGAACTACTGGAGAGAGTCCAGTGGAGGCTACAGAGATGCTGAGGGGCCTGGAGCAGCTATGTGGTGAAAAAAGGCTGGAGCTGCTGAGCCTGGAGAAGACTCAGAGGGGATTTGATCAATGCTGAGCTAAAGGGCCCCCAGGGGTCAAGAGGCTGGGGCCAGGCTCTTGTCAGTGGTGCCCAGTGACAGGACACGGGGCAATGGGCACAAACTGGAACCCAGATATTCCAGCTGACTAGGAGGAGAAAATTCTTTGGTGTGAGGGTGCCCTAGCCTGGAGCAGGCTGCCCAGAGAGGCTGTGGAGTCTCCTTCTCTGAAGAGACTGCAAACCCAGCTGGATGTGATCCTGGGCACCCTGCGGTGGGTGACCTGCTGGAGCAGGGGGGCCGCGTGAGGTGATCTCCAGAGGTCCCTTCCAGCCCCACCATATTGCTACTCTGAGATGCATATGCACAAACACACAGCTTCTCTACTTCTACACACACACAGAGGTATGCAGAGCTCATCCCTGATCCCTGCACTCCTGGCAGAAGGTCTCAGCCTTCGCTTACAAATCAGCTGCACACAAGGTGACCACAGGGCACAAGAGGCCTGACTCGGATGACGTGCAGCAGGAAGGGCTGAGGCAAACTGGTGGGTGACTGACAGGTTTCACTCAGGCAAGAGTCTTACTAATATGCAAGGTGATAACTCCTGTCCAAGTTCACTCACAAAATTCAACACATATTTTGTTCCAAAAAAAGATTAAATATTTCACCCACAAATTATTATACAATCCCAGAAAAGGTTAAGAGGTTACAAAATAAATTACAAGCTAATGGCTTTAATTAAACATACCAGAGTGCAGTGCCACTAATCCCTTGCTATATTTAAGTGGTCTGAAGTGTAACAATCTATACATTAGAAAGCAGGCATCTTGGTAATAAACAGGCACCTCAGATGAGATCTCAGTTTGTCTTGGCTGTACAAAAAGCCTTCCAGAAGAACTCCAGAGAAGCTGATACTGTACAATCAGTTTTTCTGAACTGGAATAAAGGGAGATGCTCTGCTGGGATGTGGTGGCAGGGGCTAAAACCAGGCATAGTGTCAAGAAAAAACCCAGAAATAGTAGTTAGGAAAAATCTGAATGGATATCAGAGCAACACACACTGGAGACAACCCAGACTGATGAACAATTCACACAACCCTGCAAATAATGCCAGAGGGCACAACAGCCAGGCATTTCTAAATATGTCCCCTTGGACACATTGCTGACAAATAATCCTTCAGGTATACCTGAAGTTACCAATCTCTCCCTGAGGATAAGCAGACACAGAAAACCTCACTGACTCACAGTTCTGATACATTTAAGGTAGCTTCAGACAACATTCAGAGATTCCAACAGCATGAGGTAGATATGAAAGAGCATACATCATCTCCAAAACACCCAGTAAGATCAATTCCACAGTATCTTCTCTAACAGGAGGCTTTCCAGGGACTAAAACAAACAAACAAACAAACAAAAAAGATGAAAAACCAAAAAAGCAGAGACCTTCCAGTAAGTGTCAGGTGTCAAGAGCATGGTTTTGTTGTTGGTGGTGTTTTTTTCTCCAATAGTTGCCAGAAACTTGTATTATGACACAAACTCCTCATAGTCAAAACTTTGGGGAAAGCAGATCTAAGAAAAAATTTAAAGGGTGTGTATCCCCACATGTAACTTGGGAGGAAAGAAGTTGTTGGTAACATTCAGTAACATTAGCACCAAAAAAAATGGCTTTTATCTTTAGGGAATGGACATGTGGCCAATTGCCAGCAAACCTGCTGAAGGCAAGCAAGAGTTTCTGGCATCACCCTTCCCAGGGGGGTAACACTAGAAGGACAGTTTTAATTAAAACATCCTGAGCAACAGTGGACCCAGTTGCCTGTCACTGAGGAATGAACACAGTATAGGTACCTCATCTGAGCCAAGGAAGCATGACCCTGAAGCAGAACACCAGCCTCTGTTGAGATCACAAGCTAGGGAGAAGCTGCAGTGAAGCAACACTTTCCCAAGTAGACCACTAACAGACCTTTGCTGGTTTATGCTGGTGAGGAACTGGGTTGTTGTGACAGTAACTTGATTGTCCTAGAGCCAGAAAACTTAGGCTGTAGAATTACAACAAAATCACTCCTGCTTCATTCATTTTTATGCAAGACTGCGGGCAAATTTAGCAGACCACTAGTAGTACACTAATGTGGTAGAAGCTACCACTCTGAAAGGTGTGATTTTCACACACACAGAAAAAGAGAAGCCCAGCCTCACTGAAGAACAGAACCCAGTGTGGTCCTGCTCACACAGAATTCCTCCACGTTAAAACCTGGATGTTCTGCCTTCCCCCAGCTTGGTGAAATGACCAACCTTGGCTGTCCCCGAGCATGGTACTTCCCCATCACAACAGTTTGCACAGTTAGGCCACTAATTAGATCTGTCCTCAAGAAGCTGGAACAAATAAACAAAAAAAAACCCACACAACAACAACAAAATCTTTCCAGCAGCATACCAACACGAGCAATGAAGAGGTACACTGAGGAACTGTGATACTTCACAGGTGCCCAGGTGACAAGTGAATTATGTAGGTAAAGGTTCTGTTTCCTAAGGCCTTCTATTGTCACTTTTAACTTGGGGCACTCACCCGTAGTGCCTCACCTCCAATACTTCATTAACTCGGATTTAACAGAGCAGTTAGGACACTGGCAACTCGATAAGGAAAGGCTGTGAACCTAACAACACTCTCAAGTCATTCTGACCCCTTCTTCCCCCCTCACGTACAAAAGTCAAGGTTTTTCAAATTAGCAAGATCTCTCTGGACTTAGTCCAGCTGATAAGCATCTCTTACTTGCGAGGTGGAACGCACAGCACCACACTCAGAAGGAACTCAAGAAATCTTGCAATCAATATGCAGCACAGATTGCTGCACTACAGCAGTTACATTATGTGTGGCACATGCACTGTTCCCATGGCAACCAGTATCCTTCATCCAACTCCATTATTACGGCTATTTGAGGCTTTCAGAATCTCTGGTGTCCAAGCCATGGCTCAGAGCTACTTTGTGAAGCCTCAAGAATAGATACAAGAAGAAAAGAAGAAAATACAGCAAACTCTGGTTTGCTAATCTATACACAACACGGGAAGCAAGAAGCAGCACAGGAAACAATTCGATCTGCTAAGGGGAAGCAACTCTTATATAACCATCTTCAAATGTCTCTTAATTCCAGGAAAATTAACAGTCAGCTCAGCCTGCTGACGAAGAATGGTTTTGCAATAGCTATGAGGAAACAAAAATCTTACTGCCCACCTCTTGCAACCTTGCTATTTAGCATATCTTTAGTTTTCAAAAGGGCTGAACTGCAGAACATTTCAGGGAAATGAGTTGATTTTGACCTTTTTACGATGCCCAACATTAAAGTTTTAAAGGGCTATTATGAAAATCTATACTCTTTATAGTATAATCTATATTTGGTTCCTATAAATTGTCCCTAGATACTTTAAGTAAGCTTTCTCTATCAATAACACCACTTTTTCTTTGGAGGGGGGGGAAGACATTTAAGCATTTCCACATCAAAGCATTACAGCAGCCTCGTTATGCTTTGCACAGATTAATACAAAGTTTCTCTTAGTCACCAACCAGGGAATTTCAGGCAGAAAATAAATAACCTAATTTATTAAAAAGACCTTTGGCAAATCATCCTTAAGTTGCTAGCTAGAGGTTTTATCCCTGTGAAATACACATGGGTCAGCAGTAACAGAAATGCTTTGAAGTCAGATATTACTTTTCAAAAACATATTGAGGGTTTTAAACCCGCTGGTTTTGCCCGGGAAGAAAACGCCCCCAGCGGGACCCCCGTATTACCTCCAGGGTGGTCGTCAGCGAAGAGGAGGGCAGTGGCGAGTAAAGGAGGGATGGGCAACCATCGCTTTCTTCCAAAATAAAAGGTTTTAATAACATGAAAATAACAAACAAAAAACACCTGAGGCAGGCACTGAAACAGCACCCACCCCAGGGGGAGAAGCGAAAGAGCATGTGGCCTTGGGGCCAGGGTTTTTTAACAGGTTGGTAGGTGGGTTTACAAAGGCATTGTCCTGTAAGGATACCTGGATGGGTTACCTACAGGCCAGGGGTCCAATGGGTGTTAAGGGATTGGTCTTGTGGTGGCTAAGCCAACCACAACCTGGGAAAGATGGAAAATTCTGGATGTGTGCCCATGTCTGGGGACAAAGAGGCAACAGAAACCTCTGTCTCCAGGAGGCGCACTGCAACAGTCAGAGGGTTTGAAGGCTCTTAAAAGGAAACATGAAAAATAAATAAAGAAGGTGCTATGTTAGAAAACGCCCTTACAGCTGACGAAGGAGACTGATGGGCTGCTGATTCCAGCTCATCTTTAGCTACACTGAAGCTTAATGGTGCTCAGCACTTGTTCAGAAAGAACAGGACTTAAGTGTCTGGAACACCATCCATCAGCTACACCAGATATGTTCAGGGTCAGGTCAGGTACCTCCAGCGCTGCTGAAGGTAAGCAAGGTCAAAAGCAAGGTCTGATTTCAGAACAGACCCATCATGGAAGTGAATGAAACCACAGGTGCCACTCTCACAACCCCCCCATCCCTTCACAGGGCATCCAGGCATCAGGCTCCACAAAGCTCAGTTTCACACGGAATGCTTGGCAAGCAGCTGGCACAGCAGGTCTCCCAAAGCTCACTCAAGCAGGAAACTGTCTCCCTACTGCTGCTGCCACACTCCAGCTCCACAGCAAACACTGTCTCCCAAACCAGAGTCCAGGAAGGACCCTGGCAGGCTGGAGGGCAGCAGTTCAAGTGATGTTACACTTGAAGAATGACCTTCAAACACTTGTGATGAGCATTTAGACATAAGCATTTAAAGAAAATAAGATATAAACTTCCACTACAGGTAAATGAAGTACAGGTTATTTACCTCTCCTCAGCATCAAGGAGAATAACCCCTTTCTTGTTCACAGCTACTGCCATCGCTACATGTACATGGGGCTGTTTGCCAGGTGAACACCTCCTGACCTGCCCGAGCCCTCATCTCACTGCTCCCACAGCCAGCAGGTCCCACGCACCGTGTGACCAACTCTGGGCCTGACATCTGTCTGCAGGCTGGTGATACCTGTTCAAAGAGGTGAACTCATTTCAGGAAGGTGAAGAAAACACTATTACTATCTGAGAGTGTACCTGCCATAAGATTTAAGCATTTTCATGTCTGAGGATGAAGACATGTTGCTCTTCAGCCCTGGGACAGATTCTGAATTCTGCTCATGCCTGACAGCCAGTGAAGTCAATGGAATGAAATTCAAGTCATTTGTGCCACGTAAGCCCACAAAGAAGCTTAACATATTTAATCATATAGCTTTCTGCTATTAAATAGTTTGCAAGAGGCAAAGGGATGGAATTTTCCATCTACGCCTTCCCTTTGGAACCTGCATGGCAAGTTTGCACAACTCTAATTTTCTTGCTCATGTGATCAAGAACCTCCGCTCTCCCAGAGAGGATATGGAAAGATGATCCAGGAATGCTTAAACTGCTCTTCTTTTTTTTGTGTGTGCTTCAACTCAGGGGTGGCTGCTTCCTTCCAGTTCAAGTGGAGGTTTTGCGTCAGCCTCCTGTACGTGACCAGCAAGGGACACGAAGATGGGACCATGAGGTGAAGCAAATCAGTAGAGGCAGCTGAGGAAGATGACATTGCATCACCCTGAAACCCATCTGCTGAGCTGGAGAGGATCTATCACACAAGAGCAGCAAGATCCTTGAGGAATTATATTCGTTCAGAAACGTTAAAGCCCTGTTCAAATAATCCCAGTTAATTTTAATTTCGGAAGGTTAGATAGTCCTCAGAATTTTCTCTAATTGCACATTCCTCAGAATAGACTGCTCTGGTTGCTCTGTAATCAAATCATAATTAAAGCATCTGTGTCATTTTATCTGTCCCTTCCTGCTATTTGTAGCATTTACAGAAGGCAACAAAGATGCAGCATGCAAAATTTCCAGCACCAAGGCTCATTATCGGAGCAATAATAGGGATTTGTGCTGGTGTGACTGTCTGAGTGTCTCCTTAGGCTTTCATTAGCCTTTAAAAACAATCGAGGAAGAGAAGAATACTAAACAGTGCCCCTCTTGTTGTATCCACAACTGGAGGTCGTGTTTTATTCCTGGGATATTTGTTTTTAGAACAGCTGCCTGGGTTCATCATGGCTTGGGTGTGAAAACAGCCACACAGTGGGGATCCAGGTCTTGCAGCCTGAAATTAAGAAGTATGTTAAACAGCAATATCACCTTGATAGAGAAAAACATTTTCTCTTTGAGTGTTCTGTCAGTTGTCAGACAGTCTCCACTCCGTCTCAGCGCAGAAAAAAACAACCAACAAAACCCAGCCAAACCCGTTCCTCTGAGCTGTATCCCAGAACCCCCAAATCGACTAATTCTAGGGTTCAGGCAGGTGAAAAGTTGGTGGTATGTGCCCTTTACCTCGAAGGGCATGTTGTAAATCACAATTCAGAAGAAAGGGGATAGCACAAACTGTGCAAACTCTCCCTCTCCCCTCCAACACCCACTACTCAGAAGTGATGAAAATGCTGAGAAAACTTCTCTGGGAAAACAGCTTCCATGTTCAGCTTAGTTTTATTCATTTTACTTCAGAGAGAGGGGAATTTTTTTTTTTTTTTTTAAAGTCAGAATTTCTTGCACAAGCAGAATTCAAGATCAGACTGGGACAATTTAGGAACTCTTAGCTTGCACTGAAAGGAATACATTGATTGGTAACTGAGAGCATATATTTTTAAGAAGGAAATATTTTGTGATGCGTTTGTTCAACACTAATGCGACTTTTTCTTCCTTTCTTTTGCCCTAGATTTCAGTCCTGTTAACACAATTTTGAAGAGTTACAGAATGAACCTCAGCTGTGTAGGCACTGCTTGATAACCACATGAATACAATTCGTACCTAAAGTACTGATTTTTCACTGTATGCTTTTCATTATAACTTCACCCTAATCAAACATGAAAATAATTATTTTACACAGAAAAGATCCAATTTACACAAAAACTATTCCGCAACAGCATTTCAGACTAAAATCAGAGTGAAGTTGGCTTAATCACATCTTCTTACATATAAAGACTGAAAGTTGAATAAAACCAAAGTTTTCCAGCTTAACAAACAACTCTGTTCTTAAATAACTTCTATTTTTAGACGAAAAAATCTTTCAGAAATAATTTTGAGAGGAAAAAGAGGTTTGCAAACAATTGACACCCAAATTTGCTTAATTTAAATCTTAAATAAAAAGCCTTTCCATATCTAATTAGATATTTCTAATGCCAACTACCAGCATGTAAGACCCACAGCTAGATTTGATTTTCTTTCATTTAGTTGGTTTATTTTTTTTTTTTTTTTAAGTTGTTGGGTTTTTTTTTGTGTGTGTTTTAACCAGACAAAAGTGGCACATCAGAATTCTTGCAGAGTAAGACAAACACAGGACCTCTGAGACACTAAAGTGTTTGCTCAGAGCACGGCATTGATTGCAGCTGAAGCCAAAGGACCTGTACCTGCTATGACTTGTGGGTTCCCTGTAACCCACAGGGATCTTCTATGACAGAGCTGTCATTAACCCAAGACACAGCAGAACTATTGCTTAAAGAATGGCATTTTCTGCACATTTGGGTCTGATCAGAGTAGCAACATGGAGACACCAGAACACTAATGTCAATGGTTTGGGTCTGTTTCCTTGGGGAAAAGCCAAAGCATGACCTCTGAAGCTGATGTTGGTTCAACTACACTAGTGAAACTGAGAGCAGCTTTTAGTCCCTAGTTTGCAGATGACATCAGCTCTATTGTGGACGTGGCCAGCATCTTTTGTGTCCACAGCCTCGTGTGGTGGCCAGATCTTGAACAATTACCATTAGTGCAAAATACATTTATGGAAAAATAAAAACACCAAAGGTTTTCTCAGAGACTAACAATTTCTTCACATCACACTGCTCAACTTTCCTCCTTCACACTCCTTTACAACAGAAGAGAGAGTAAAATACATATACAAAAATAGATTTTAAATTTTTTTTTACTTCCTAGTATATATGGGGCCAAATCCTGTCTGCACTCTGTAAAAAGCACTCTTTATGCAGCCAGCAGATTTTTTTCCCCATCAGTAAAGGAGATCCACGTGTAGGTGAACTGACTTATCAGGTTAACTTCCAATGTGACTGAAAAAAAAAAAAAAAAAAATTTCAAAAATCCAGCAGCCCTCATAAAAGGCTCACATAAGCAGCCTGAAAAAATCTCCGAATTTAGAGGTATTATTTTCCCCTTAAAAATCTAAATAAATAAATCCAATAATCCACTTGGTATTTCATTCTATTTTCGCACAGAGCTTATGACAAAAGCAGAAGTTGGGGCTGCAGCGCTGGCTCTCCTCACACTGACATGCTTCTGGAAGCAGGGGAACAAAATATCTCAGTCACCAGAGGTTTTGAAGCACATCAATTGTGGTTTTGTTTTGTTTTGTTTTTTTTCTTTTCCTAAGCCAAATACCAGATAATTCACCAGTGATCTGAGCGCAGATTAGTCTTGCGGTAGATAACAAAAACCTAAAGATTGCACTTCTTATTGCTATTTGCACAAGGCAAGACTTCGTTGCCTCGTCCGTTGTTTTCCTGAGCCACAGCAACAACTGACCTTGTTTTTTTAAGTGAGATCTGTCACGACTGCAGAAGCCTTCGCTGTCTTTCTCTATTTGGCCGCATCTGCACTGTCGTCGCCTGTTCAAAGGGGTCAGGACTGCAGCATCAACCTTCCATTACAAGCATTCAGAAAGGCTTTGGAGGTGCACTGCTTTCTGCACTTTACGTAACCAAATGTGTCACCGTATTAAAAGCACAACCATGCAAATGTCACAGATGACCATCTAACGTGCAGTTAGATATCTGAAAGGCACAGATATATCCCCAAGTCCAAATTCATTTTTCGTTTTCAACATTCAAGGCAAGCACGAGTTAGAAAAAATCATGGTAAGCAGAAAATCCTAAGATAACTTGAAAAGAAATTGTCACCAAGGATTCTCTTCAGAGATTTTTTTTTTTTTCTTTTCCAAATCACTTGTTCATAGTTGAGTCATCCCAGAAAGCATCTAAAGCTTGTGGAAATTTGTCACTGCATATAGGATGATGAGTGCAGAATTCTTACAGATTATTTAGAAGTTTCCTTTTTGCATTTGTAGCTTGGATTGCACTTACATGGTGAACAGATTCAAATATACAGTCGAAAACATCTTCCTCCACCACCTTCCTACTTGTTCCCAGTCCTCATGTTCAATTACTACTCTGTTCTACTTAATAGTGCCATCAACGCTGCAGTACTTTAGCAATAATGGAAGCATCACATCAGCAGTCAGTATCTTCAGAAAAATACGTTAACCACCAACTCCTCCACGCTAACAAATCAGTGTTTAGTTTTAAAACACATTTTAGCAACCCACAGCATTCATGAATCAAGTGAGATGGGTGTATGCAGCCTCAGAGTGCCCTCAGACAGACTCAGCTTTTAACTTTACCCCACGAAACTACATGTTCAATAAAGCAGACATGGAATGGCTTCATTTCTCCCTTTTCCACGTGGATGTGAAACAGTAAGATTTATGCACATAAAATACGCACAGCCCTGTCTAGAGTATTTCAAGCTCGCTGGGTATGGAGAAATTCATGAACACAAACTATCTACTGTGAAAAGAACTGCCTAAAATGCATGCAGAGCCATGCTCATGTGAACACACACATGATAAAAATAAACTGTAAAATCCAGCAGCCCATGCTGATCATCACCAAATGACATCATTTGTAGCTTTAACCTCAGTAGACACAAATCCCAACAATTTCTCACATTCTATAAATCATAACGATTTAGAACTCTTACAAGGAGCTGCCTATGAGGCCAGTGTTCATACTAAAATGCTTAAAAGTTATCCATGGTTAAATTATCTTACCTAGTTAGGAAAAAAAAAGTTAAATTGAGCTATCAGGTCTTCACTCAGTATTAACGTGACAATTTTTGAACAGGTTTCATCTATTTAGCACTAGGACTGAAATTTACTTTAGCAACTGAAGGAAGACTCCAGCTTATGTTTTCCCTGTACCTCCACCCCACCTAAAGTATTTAGATTCACACACATTAAGTGACACGATACTCAACAGTGTTGAAGTTCCACATACCCAGCTAAAGTCAATTTGAACAGCTCAAGGTGAGGGTCTTGGAAACCCAAGCTGCTTTCACACTGCATGTGAATTTAATAACTCCAAGTTTTAAATCACTGCCCTTCATATGTAGATCTTCACACTTTAAACAGAAGCTGCCAGGTTCCTCAGATTTTGAAAAGGCCAGGAACAACCACTGTCCCTTTAATGTTCCACCTCATCTCCAAAAGCAATGTCTTTTTACTAGAGCTCAGTGTGATTCACTGGAATTTGCCAGGCAGGTCAGGAAATCCCCTGAAGCAGAGGAAGAATATTAAAGAGATGGGACATGTATATCGAATCTCATTACTGTTCTCATATGAGACTCAATCAAGTGAAAGGACGTGATGATGTCATTATGACATCATTTACTTTGGGATTAGAAATTCATATCTACTTAGCAACCAAAGCTGTCCAATACAGAAGAGATCCAGTAGAAGATGTTATCATCTGACCCATTTACAGCCAGATAAATGTGCTATAATAAATATATATTATACATAAATGACATATAAAAATATATATATAATATAAATGACAGATAAATCTGTCAATGGTTGCTTCAAGACTTTATAAGACATGCAATAATTTAAGAAGCCCATTGTTTCAAGTACAGAATATTAGAAATACAATATTTTCTCTGAACCTTTTTTACTAATATCCGAGATGATTTTTCACCCCAAAACATATAATATGCATCTTCCTTCACGGTCATCTTCCTTTTCACCTCCGCATAGATCTAAGCGCTAAAATTGCCAAAAGAAAAACCCTCTGCTAAGCACATTTTATTATTTTAAGAACTGCAGTCTGTATCAGGAACTCAAACCTCATACAGTTAAGGGAGACTAACACAGCTGCACAAGAATGCAAGTTTGGAAAGCATGATTTATTCCAGGAAACTAAACTGAAAATATCCAGTTGATGAGCTCCAGTAGCTGTCAGAAATCCCAAGGAAAATGAAAAATAAAAAGCTTTACGGCCACGCTACTTCTGTGGCTATTTCTGGGACCTGAAATGGTTTGATGCCCGGAATCTACGCCTGACCTAATTTTCTTTAAAGTTCACTCATCTCTGTTGAAAATACAGTTTAAACGAGTTCCAAAGCAACAGAGCACAGACAGCACACGAGCTGTACAACCACATCTTTAACTCCATTATCAACAAGCTAGAAAACAGAGCGGCAGACTGACACTTCATGATTTCAACCCCACGCTCCGCGACTAGCAGAGCACTGGAACGCATTTCATAGGAAACGAAAGAAAACGAACCACTCCGCCTTCTGGAAGAACTTTTATTCGGCTGAGGCTGTCGGAAGCTTCCCCCGAAGCGGGACCTCGGCGCTTCCCGGAGCCCCGCTCTGCTCCTGGCGCCGGCCACGGCACCTCCGCGACCGGACACGCCGGGACCT